>NW_025533759.1:362500-451745 GCF_020615455.1 Coregonus clupeaformis | reverse complement strand
GTGAATTACCAGATAGTCACCTAAGTCCATGTAAGTCAATCATGGAGCACAATAAAATGTTTTGCAGTACAACAACTTTCAGTGCAGTTAAATTCCTTGCAGTTCTATGACATAGAATCTTTCCATTTTCAACTGAACTCCCACACCCCCTCTCTTGTTGGCTAAGCATTCTCTTGGCTCAAATTTGCTCACGAAAAACAGCACTGAACTGTGCAGGAAGTACTGTAAAATCACTATACTCTGCAGCACGATTTCTTTAACAGTGTCCATGGAAAGAGACTATTTATTTATCTGGAGCAGGAAGAAAATGTGTTGCACTTGCTAGCAGTGTTCAGAACTCCCCTTGATCATGTGTCAACCCATCTATTTAAAATGGCACGGTTAATTTTCTCACAGCAAAATGGTTTTTTCTTTACTTGAGGAAATGGAGCCCATTCTCTCTCTCTCACACACACACACACACACACACACACACACCTCTATCTCTCCTGTCTTTCATCTTTTGTTTTCACCTCCTCCACTTAAAGACATGCTCCAGTACTTTAGCAACTAAGAAAGTATTTTTTAAACCTCCCGCTTTGGGCTAGATGTGTCAATGTGTAGTTCATACATGCATAATCTATGAGCAGAATTACAGTCTTACCTCAATTAGCCAGGAAATCCCTAGTTTGAAAGCGACTGTTTTCTTGAAGCTGTGCCATGCCATTTTCTCGACATTTCCCCCAATGTAGCCCAGCCCCCTAGCAATTCGAGTTCTGGCCAATAAGTTCAGCCCCTCACATTTGAAAGGGAAAGGGTATACCTAGTCAGTTGGACAACTGAATGCATTCAACCGAAATGAGTCTTCCGCATTTAACCCAACCCCTCTGAATCAGAGTCCTGGCTGCCTTAATCGACATCTGCCTTGCTCAAGGGCAGAACAGCAGATTTTTCTTGGGATTCAAACAAGCTACTTTTCGATTACTGTCCCAACGATCTAACCACTAGGCTACCTGCCGCTGCGTGACCGCTAGCAGAGGCCTGCCCAGTGTTATCCAATGAGGTTGTAGGGAGAGAGAGCGAGCAATGACGTGGTGCACATATGTGAAGTAGTACGCAGTTTTTGGGGACCACCTTTGGCTCATGAGTGCTACTTTCAGAACTAGTGGCTAAAAAGTATAGAAAAGTACCAGAGAATATATTTAAGTGCATGTAATAGTATCAGAACATGTTTTTGTGTGTGTGTGTGTGTGTTAGGATGCCCTGACTGATCTCACAGGGGACTCTGAGCGTCTGCCAGTGGAGGAGCAGCATGGAAACTGGTTGGGCCACAAGGTCAGAATGCACTCACATTCACCCAGCCAAACCTAGTCCAATCAGAGGTTCCCTTGGGTGTCTCTTCACCCTCTGTTACAAGCCATCCCCAAGATATATTAGTCTAATGTGCTCCCAAAGCACAGGGGCCATTTCACCTCTCAAAAGTGGAATGGTTCATAGATGTAAAATGAGTGGATATTAAAATAACTGAATGAAGAGGCTGAAGAGAAGCAAAGATTAATGGAATGTAACAGTCTGCCTCTCCCTCTCTCTCTCTCTCTCCCCTATTCCCTCCCTTCTTATCTTCCTGTCTCAGGGGATGGTTTACTCAGCAGAGTACATTAAGAAGAAACTGGAGCAGGAAATGATCTTGTCACAAGCCTTTGGGAGAGACTTGGTACATGAGTGATGAATATGTGGATATGTCTCTGTGTGGAGTGTGTTAGAAAGGATTTGTGTATATTGGTTGAAATGTAATATGTTTGAATAACTAACACTTTCATGGGAACAGAGCCTTAGAAGAAAATATAAGATTTTGTTGAAGGGTGTGCGTGTATACAAGTATAATCCTAATCTGTGTAGAAAGGATTTGTGTATATTGGTTGAAATGTAATACATGTTTGCATAACTAACACTTTCATGGGAACAGAGCGTTAGAAGAAATAGAAGATTTTGTTGAAGGGTGGGTGTGTGTATATACAAGTCTAATCCTAAGGTTTTTCTCAGGGTAAGGGAACCATGCACTACGGCCTGGTTATAGTGGGACACTCCCTTGGTGCTGGTACTGCAGCCATCCTTTCCTTCCTGCTCCGCCCCCTGTACCCCACACTGCAGTGCTACTCCTACTCTCCACCAGGTGGCCTTCTGAGGTAACTACGGCCTTCATCATTGTCATCAAACTATACGGTAGATGTAGTTGCTCGGCCCATTGCTTGTAGCCACTTGTAGCTATTGCAACAGGACAGGAAGCACCAAGACCTACTCGGATCAAGAAAACTTTGCATCAGACATCCATATCCCATTGCTTATACAGCCTGGAATTGCATTGGGAAAGAAATGACCTATAGTATACAAAACTCGCACACTGAAACGTCCAGCCTTCACCAGTCATAAGATCACTGTGTAACATGTCCATGTGTGTCTTTCAGTCCCCTCAAACTGGATTTGCAATGTAAATCATGGTGAAAGAGGTTGTGTGTGAACATATGACATGTTCCAGTGCTCTGCCAGTCCAGTGCTGTTCTGAGATGAGGTAATTTGTGGTTAGAACTGGTTCTAGACTGTCTGTGCTGATCAAATGAGGTAGAGGCCTTTTGTCAAGTCCTCCAGTTTCTAGGCTATAGCATAAAGCAGGGAACTCAGAAGCACCATCTCCGTATACACCAGGGATTTCTGTGCTGAGATCTCTTTTCTTCTTCATATTTGTCAGTCGTGACTCTTGATCTAGCCCATTTGTCTCTGATCTCTATTGATATTGATTAGATCCGATATAAATGTATTCCCTTTTATGACACCGATGTCGAGATCTTGGATGCTTTTTATCGAAGGGCAACTCATCGCGGGCCTTGATGCCTCTACACATCGACGTTTGCTGTGGGGAGACGTTGAATTATTTAGCCAGATGGAATGAGATCAGACTGTTGTGATTTTTGTGTGTGGAAAAAATCTGGTTGGAAATTCAGCAGCAAAAATGTCAGTGGTGACGGAGGGAAAGAGATCGGGGAAGGAGAAGAGTACACCACATTCTTACTAGACAAACACATTGTTTTTCTGACCCACCCTTCCTTTTTTCACATCCTCTTTCTCTTTTTGTGTCTCTGACATTCTTCTTCTCGTCTTGTTGTTTCTACAGTGAGGATGCCATGGAGTACTCCAAAGAGTTTGTCACCTCTGTCGTTTTGGGAAAGGACCTTGTCCCAAGGTATGCCATCTATGTAGAAACCCCTTCGATCTCAAGTATCATATCTGTCATGGTGTACAGTTGTACTCATTTCTCTGCTGCTTGTCTCTCATAGGATTGGTCTCTCTCAGCTGGAGGGGTTTCGGCGCCACCTGCTGGAAGTTTTACAGAAGAGCGACAAGCCAAAGGTAGCGCATGTATTTCTAATAAGATAGCAAAGTGTGTGTGTGATCAAGCTCCGTGATATTCTAAGCAGAAATGAAGCATCAACACTATGCTCTAACCGCTATCAGTATAGGTTGTAACTGCTGATATCTCTCTGCCAGTGGAGGATCATTGCAGGGGGCACTAAGTGCATTCCTAAGTCCGAACTGCCTGTGGACGACGGCCCCCAGCCCCAGGCGGCACCCGTGCCCCCCAGCACCCGTCTCTGGCTGCACCCCAGTGATCTCAGCATCGCCCTGTCAGCCTCCACCCCCCTCTACCCCCCGGGCAAGGTCATCCACGTGGTCCACAACCACCCCTTAGAGACATGGTAAGAGGCCTGGTATTACAATGATGGCACAATAAAGTTTATTAGTCACATGCACAGGGTCGCAGATGTAATTTCAGGGTACAGTGGAATCCTCTTTGACCAACAATGCGGCTCAAAGAGAAGTGGGTGAAACAATAACACAAATAATAATAGTAGTAATACTATATAGTAGTAATAAAAAGTAAAATAATGGAATGGAAAAAGATCACAGGATAGCATATACTGTATATATATCTATACACATATTTACAGCTAGTTTTAAATTCTATACAGCTGCTGCAGTTAGAAGTGTTTAAACAAGGATACTTGTCCATAGAGTGACGAGTGAGTAACAAGGATAAATGTCCATTGGGGGTTGAGGGGGTGCAGGGGAGGGAGGGGCGGGTGGATAAATGTCCATTGGGGGTTGAGGGGGTGCAGGGGAGGGAGGGGGCGGGTGGATAAATGTCCATTGGGGGGTTGAGGGGGTGCAGGGGAGGGAGGGGCGGGTGGATAAATGTCCATTGAAGGGGAGGTAAAATGTCCGCGGGGGGTAGGAAGTCCGGGGGGCAGGAGTGGGACAGGGGGAGTAGGTAGCTGACTAGTGGTGGCTGTTCAGCAGCTTGATGGTCAGGGGGTAGAAGCTATTGGCCAGTCTGTCAGTTTTTGCCATGATGATCCTATATTGCCCGCGTCGGAGTGATGAAATCGAGGAGAACAGGCAGTGGCTCGAGTGGCTGAGGTCCCTGATGATCGTCTTGGCCTTCCTGCGACACCTTGTGTTTTAGGTGTCCTGGAGGGCAGTCAGTGTGCATCCGATGGTGCGTTCGGCTGAGCATACCACCCTCTGTAGAGCCTTGCGGTCAGCGGAGGTGGAGTTGCCGTACCAGGCTGTGATACAGCCTGACAGTATGCTCTCTGGTGCTCCTCGGGGACAGTCCAAATTTCTTCAGCCTCCTGAATTTGAAGAGTCGCTGTCGTGCCTTCTTCACCAGGGTGTCCGTGTGGTTTGACCATTTCAGCACCTTGGAGATGTTTACGCAGAGGAACTTTATGTTTTTGACCTTCTCCACGGTGGCCCTGTTGATGAGGATGGGAGCGTGCCCAGCCTGGTTCCTCCTGAAGTCCACAATCAGCTCCTTTGATTTGCTGACGTTGAGGGAGAGGTTGTTTACCTGGCACCATGCCGTCAGAATAACTACCTCCTCTCTGTAGGCCGTCTCGTCTTGGTTGGTAATCAGGCCTACTACTGTTGTGTCGTCAGTGAACTTGATGATGGAGTTGGAACTGTGTGAGGCCACGCAGCCGTGGGTATACAGGAGAGGACTGAGGACGCACCCATGTGGGGTTCCCGTGTTGAGGATCAGTGTGAAGGAGGTGATGTTGCCTAGCTTCACCACCTGGAGCGGCCCTGTCAGGAAGTCCAGGACCCAGTTGCATAGAGAGGAGTTCAGTCCCAGGGCTGAGAGCTTTGTGGTGAGCTTAGTGGTATTGAAGGCCGAGCTGTAGTCGATGAACAGCATCCTCACATATGCATTCCTTTTGTCCAGGTGGGTGAGGGCAGTGTATACTACCAATCAGTTTAGTACACCTCTAGTGTGATATGTTTCATGCTGATTGGAAATAAACTGTACTAGGGAAAAGGCTGGCTTTACTCAGACATTACTTTTGATATAAATGTGCATGCATAGAAAAGTTTGTGGTTATCCTTAAAAACATAGGTACTGGGCTAATAAAGAATACTAGTATAGAACAAGAAGGCCCGCACACTGTTAAAGCTCCCAATTCACCACTTTATTGAGAACGTTTCGATCCGAAACTGATCTTCGTCAGGTCAAACAAACTGAGTGCTCACATCCCAAAATATACAGATTTCACCTCACATGACGCATGGTGGGTGCAAAAAACATTTGTGTATCTCTAATAATTTAATAACAATGAGATGGGTACATGTAGTGGTTCCAGAAAATAATATATATTTACAAAATGACCAAGTGGGTAACCTGGAAGGCAAGAAAAATCTAAGTAAAGTGACATATTCATGTAGGAAATGGTCTGATATCAAACTCTTGGTTCAGACCTCTAGGAGACATGGTACACAAACGGTGAATCCAATACAATTCTCTTCTCAATAATAGATTATCAGTATCTCTGCCCCTCCTAGGAGTCTTAACATGTTCGATGCCAATGTATCTCAAAGAGCTAATGTTGTGACGAGCCTCCATGAAATGCACAGCCACAGGGTTTCTCTCGTCAAGGGTCCTGATATTACTCCTGTGTTCTGCTGTCCTTGTTTTCAGAGCTCCTTTTGTTTTAGCTACATAGCATAGACCACAAATACACTTCATCAGGTATATCACATTTTTTGTGAAACAACATGTAATGATGCCCTTAATCTTAATGCCCTTTCCCATGATAGGGTGATTGAACATTGTACATTTGTTTGTGAAGTTACACTGGGTACATCCGCCACATCTATAGTTACCGTCCGGAACATTGTCTAGAAAGGTACTGCGTGGCACTAGTGGAAGATCAGACCTCACCACCATTTGACTGATGTTGGGGGCGCATCTGAAGACTGTATTCTGTGTATACTACCAATCAGTTTAGTACACATCTAGTGTGATATGTTTTACTCTGATTGGAAAGAAACTGTACTAGGGAAAAGGCTGGCTTTACTCAGACATTACTACTGGTATAAATGTGCATGCATACATCATTTTGCTGCGTATATAATTTAGCTGACACTTCTCCGACCCCCCCCCCCCCTCTGTGTGTAGCTGTGGACAGGAGGAGCCCACCTACTCAGCTCTCTGGGGGGATAACAAGTCTTTCAACGAGGTTATCATCTCCCCTGCCATGCTAAATGAGCACATGCCTCACATGGTGATGGAGGGACTCAACAAGGTCTGTGGATATAATATATACACTGTACATGTCTGTCTGGGTTTCCTTTGGGTGTTGGATGGGATGAGTGGAGGTTTCCTGTAGATAAAATGAGATGCTCTGTTGGAGAAGGTGACAGAATAAGGTAGCGGGGCACTGGTGAAATGCACTGAGGGAAATATCAATGAATCAAACATCATTCATACTCTGAGTTGGCAGGTGACGACACTGGATGAATGTTCTATGTATGGATGTTTTTGTGGGTTTCTGTCTGTAAAAGCTTTCCTAACAATTGTATGTTTTCAATTAATAGTTAGAACTAACCTCATGTTTTCTTGTGCTGCTCTAGTGCTGTAGCTGGGGAAGGTGCTGTTCACTGACGGTGTGCTGGATGTTCTGTCTGGTCTGCTCCATAGGCACTACATGCTTAGGCTATACTGAGGTTCCTCTGATGGAACTGCATTAGTGTTGGAGTATGTCTGCTGTGTGGGGGGTATTGGTGTAAGCATGGTGTTGTGTGATTGAAACTGCAGTTGTGTGTTTGTATGTCTGTGTGATACTTATGATGTCTCTGCAGGTACTGGAACCATTTGGTCTCAGTTCTGAGCAGGCAGAGGCAGAGCCAGTGGAGATGGAGGATGAGGGCCAACCAGCCAGCACTGTGGTGGTCATAACCTCTGAAACAGAGCTGCCCTCTACCCCTCTGCTTTCAGATACCTCCTCTAACACCCACAAAGACTCACTCTCTACCTCTCCTCTTTCAGATAGCTCTTCTGATACCAAGAAAGACCCACTCTGTTTCTCTCCTCTTTCAAATACATATTCTGATACCCACAAAGACCTTTCCTCTCCCTCTTCTCTTTCAGATTGTCCCTCTACCCCCAAAATAGAGCTGCCATCTACCCCCCCCCCTTACCGATACCCCATCTGTTCCCCAAACACAGCTTCACTCTACCCCTCCTCTTATAGATAGTCTTTCCCCCACTGAACCATCAAATACCTCCCCCCACATAGACCAACCCGCTATCTCCCTCATAGACCAACCCGCTATCTCCCTCATAGACCAACCCGCTATCTCCCTCATAGACCAACCCGCTATCTCCCTCATAGACCAACCCGCTATCTCCCAATTGTAATCCCCTCAACTCAGAAAACCGACTTCTCCTCATACACCCTCTGTGTCACACCCACTCTCTTCCCCTCAAGTACCCTCCAAACAGACCTACCCTTCCCCCCACAATCATGACAGACGGACCCCCTCTACTCCTCTTACAGGTGTTCCCTGCAGTACCCTACCACCAACCCACTCTGAACCTGTACTATCCAATACCCCTACATCCCCCCTAAGTAGACTCTTCAAATACACCATCCACCACCCTCCCACTACCTATCCCAAATCCTCTGGTGTAATGTTACAGCCTCTACCTCTCCTTTCCAGCTCACAGTCCCCCCTCTGCCTCTTCAGTCTTACAAACCCTGTCTTACTCTTAGCTCTTCGCTCTAGCTTGAGAAACCACCACACACCCTACTTACTAACGCACACTTTTCTCTCTAGATGCAGTGAGGTTTCCATGGTTACCCCCATTTCTCCAACACTAACCCCTCTCATTATTCCTTGTGGCCTCCTGCTGTTCTTAATTGGCAGCTCAAGGTGTCCTGAGTAAGGAGGACGTGCTAAGCTTCTCTGAGTCCTCTGATTCCCCCACAGTTCCCCCACAGTTGGCATGATGGCACAAACAGACCGGCAACCAGGCTACTGTAGACCGTGTTGTCATATCAAATAGATTCTAATGGTCTGGTTTTATATTAGATTAGAGTAGCCTGTTACCTGACAGTGATGACTACTTGTACATATTGACCAGCCTGAAATAACCCCCCACCAATCAGACCAGTTGACTTTATATTAGTGAGATGATGGAGCACTAAGCTAGCCCTCGTTTATGCTAAATTCATTGATGTAATTTGTCAAAAGATAAATTGGCTTAATACTCTATCTCAATGTGTTTGTTAAAAAGAGGGAGGACGTGCTTGTCTATTAGTCATGGGCAGTGCTTGACTTGGGCAGTAGCTCACCAGAGCTGAATACCTGCACCTCAAATGTTCTACTGCTTGAGCTCCTTTTCCTAGCTCACAAGTACTGTGGAGCTCCTGCACCTAAATGTAAACAGTACCAGCACTCAAAATGATTACCGGCACCTATTTCAGTCCAAGTCAAGCACTGGTCATGGCGTTAAGGAGGCAGAACAGTACTGCCCCGGTACTGCTTTGCACTGTGGGTGGTGGGAGAGCACTCTGAGCACTGTTGGAGATGCACCTACTGATGTGTTTTACAGTATTTGGTCTTGGTGGCTTTGTTTCTGTTCAGATGTGAGATTGTATCCCCTATGGTTCTGCTGGGGTGGTGGGGATGTGTTTTTCTATTGTTGTTGCTATGGAAATATTAAGGTCATGCTGCTTGCTGCCTTATTGAGCTTTTGCCTGGTTCTCAGTATGTACCATAGTCATCCAGAAAAGTACTGTCCTTCATTTAGTTTTTTATAAGCTGATTGACACCCATCATTTAGCTAACTGTTTTTACTCACATCCTTCTCTGTCCATCTCTTCCTGTTACACATAGCTTTCATACCAATACCATGCATGTTTGTTCAGTGTTAACTCCATTATAATTTATTTTCATGTTTCATTATAGCCATTTGTCATTTTCATATTGTAATGTTGTATTCCATGTCACAATGTGTTAAAAAACAATTGCATGGATCCAAATGTTTTCTTATGTATTAATGATATTGTATGTTTTTGAATCATGCTTTTTTTCATTTTGTGTTTTAACTCATTAAAGACATAATATATTTAACTGTGTGGTGACGTGATTACCATGAATGTAGTAACTGTTGTCTGTGCTCTCTTGTCTTTTCATCAGTTTATATGAATAACCTACTTAGGGTGTACACACACCACACATACATCTGGCATAGGCCTACATATTATGGAATACTTGTGCAGCAACATGGAAGGTGAAGGTCTAATCTGTGTGAGATTTGTATCCAGGGGTATAGTGCATGACTTTGGTATCTACTCGGGTTTGGTGTTTGCCTGTGCTGTCCAGGTTTGTTCAGTATTCAAGTACCATGCTTAAACAAATGAGGGTGGATGGACTTAGTGTTTCTGACCTTAATCTTTCCCTTCACTTGACACAGTGTTGACTTGTCTCTAATGCCTTGTTTTCAATAATCTTTAACATTCACTTTTTCCTGTACTAGCCTACCTGTCAATCCATTGTTCTTGCTGATGTCAATTACATATTACAGGCAATTCCAGTTCTACAGCACTTTAAATTCTCCTTATTGATCACCTTAGCCTTTGTTCACTGTTACTGCTCTCCCTCTTTCTTCTTCTTCAGTCCTTCCAGAGCCTCTAAATCATCAGTCCATAATGTCTACAATGCTGGTGGCAGTAAATTGACTGCTCCTCCTCCTATCGTATTATTGACAGGTGCTGGAGAACTATAACAAAGGGAAGACGGCCCTGCTGTCGAAGCTGCTAAGGTAATGGTGAGCCCAACCGAGGTGGACCTGAACCCAGAGACCATCTTCATGGCAGCCGCCCTCCTGCCTCCCAGCAGCCCACCCCAACCACCAAACACCGCAGGAACAGCAGCGTTCGGTTAGTCCACTGGGATATGTGTGGAGCTGTGGGAGGGTCATGGCAGAGATTGGAAAAATGTATGACTGACTGTGTATAGTCAAAATCTCATACATTTGTACAGGTAACTGCCAAAATAATGGAAATACTTGAGTAAATTAAGGATTCAAAGTATATTGAAAGCAGGTGCTTCCACACGTGTGGTTCCTGATTTTTTACAATATTTTGGCTACCATGGCTCTGCCCCCATAGGATGACAATGCCCCTATCCACTGAATGGTTGATGAGCATGAAAACAATTATGCCATGGCCGACTGTCACCAGATCTCAATCCAATTGAACACTTATGGGAGATTCTGGAGTGGCTCCTGAGACAGTGTTTTCCACCACCATCAACAAAAGAGCCAATGATGGAATTTCTCGTGGAAGAATTGTGTTGCATCCCTCCAATAGAGTTCCAGCCACTTGTAGAATCTATGCCAAGGTGCATTGAAGCTGTTCTGGCAGCTCATGGTGGCCCAATGCCTTATTAAGACACTTTATGTTGTTGTTTCCTTTATTTTGGCAGTCGCCTGTATGTTATGTGCAAGAGTCTGCAAGAATGTACCTTCAAAGTTTGTTCTTCTATGTGTTCAGATAGAAGCAAAGCATGACAGCATTAACTCTACCACTGTACCTTTCTCCCATGCACGCTCCTCGCTCTCTGACCCACAGTCATTGGTCTGACTCCAGATCAGTGGAAACGTATGGTCGTACACAGTTCCCCCCTCGCCCCCCTCTGATTTAGCCCCTGTAGAACAGAAGTAGTCTATTGTCCTGTTAGTGATTGTGAAGTGTAACCCTAACCTTAACAATTTATCCCCCTCTCCTACCTCTGTGCTCCAACCCCTCTCCTCTATCACTCTGTCATCTCTACTATCTCTAATACCCCCCTTTCTTTACTCTCATCCATCTTGTATTATTCCTACCATATTATACTTTTTTCTTACTTTGACCCCTTCCCATTTCTGCCTCCATTTTATTTCTATCCTATTTTGATTTCATTACATCATGTTTCTCTTGTGACGGACCCATTTTTTAAAACAATTGTTTCTCTATTTGGGGAATCTGTTACCCCACCCTTCCTCCCTCCAATCTCCCCCCTTTCCTTTGCTCTCCTCCTCTTCCCCTCCTTTCCTCCTCTCAGTTCCTGTGCTCGCTCTGAGATATCACTGGATGGCTTTGCGGAGTGCCCCCCTCCCCCAGTGCCAGTGGTTCTGCGGGGGGGCCAGGAGCGCCTTACTGTGGAGCTGAGGGACCGCCACGCCCCCTGGCCGTGATGGAGAGCCTGTCAGCGCTGAGTCCCTCTACAGCCTGGACTCCCGACGCTCCTCAGCTGCACTCAGGGGCTCGCCCATGCTGGGGTGCCTCCCCTTCCAAATGAATGCACCCATCCCTGAGGAGAACCCCTCTCTCAGCTCCCGCACTGAGCTGCTGGCTGCCGACTGCCTCTACCAGGCCACCCCAGAGCACGAGCTGGGAGAGGCAGGACCTTACTTCACTCCTCTGGGGTCCGGCTCCACCCCAGACTACCCCATGCGCCTCTCCCCTTCCACTCCGCACTACAGCGGCTACCACTCCCCAGCACCACTGGCCCAGAGTGTTATAGGTCAGCCTTTCACACAAAAAGAGCCTTGTGCCGCCCCCATGCCATCAAATGCCTGGCGTTTACAGCCCGGGCAGCACCCCCTAATGCTCCCCTCAGCCCACAGATCAGCCATGGGGAGGAGGAGGGAGTAGAGGGAGAAGGATGGGAAACCGAGACAGGAGAGTCACAGCCCTCCTCCTCCACTCCTCCAGCCCAGCTGTCCAACGGCAACCCTAGTCAGGCAGTGCTGGAGTTTGCACAGTACCTGGACTCTCTCTTCAGGCTGGATGGCAGTGGCTCACCGCCTCTGGAGTTGTCTGACGGGGAGTCTGAGTCCGGTCGGGGTCGTATGGTCAGGAGAGGGTCCAGGGGAAGAACAGAGGGGACGAAACACAGCTTCTGGCTCGGGCCACAATGGAGCCTAACCTGGTCCCCAAGCCCCCCCGTACCTTTGCTGGATCTGCTGACCCTTCCTCTGGCATCTCCCTCTCACCCTCATTCCCTCTTTCTTCCTCTGGTGAGCTCAATGACCTCTCTCCCGCCGACGGAGCACCTCCTCCCACGCACTCACTACGAACCTCCATTCCCTGTCCCCACCCTGAAGAAAACTCACTGGCGTCTATGGTATAGTGGCCCACTCAGTCTCTCCATGACTCTTTCTCTCTCCTCTTTCCTTATTTCGTTGCTGCATCTATCTGATATTAAAGTATCACTGAACATGCATGCGATGGAATGCAATCTGCTATGCTGTTACAGTACCTTACAAAGACATGACATGGCAGACCATAATGAATAAGACTGAGATTAAAAACTCTTGTTCCATTTTCAGGTGTCAAAAGCTGTGTATAGCATTTTCACTACTATTGTAATAATACATTTGAATCTCTGTCTGCATGCCAGGGGCCTGTGCTGCTTTGGGGTGAATAGCCTCACCACTGACTGTCATTCCAACACACACTATCTCACTCACATCAACACATGGTAGCATTACAGCCATGCAGTGACGTGACTTTATCAAATGGGAGACAACTGAACAGGGATGAGGAGGACTTAGACACTAGGTAGGGCTTGCATTGGCACATAACCACAATTAACGTACCCTCCTCCCTTATCAGCTCCTACAGCTTATTCATCTTTAATATCAGGAAAGTAAAAAAAAAAAGAGACAGATGCTGAACAATAGAGAGGAAAGAGAGAGAGAAGACGTTATGGTTTGTTTCTCAGGTCTATCAGGAAATGACAGTGTGGAAGAGAAGGAGTGTAGATCATAGAGAATTAATGTGTCTTAAAACAGTGATTGTGACATGTTAAGAATGTGGTTTTTGGTCTTTGGTTGTCTTTTATAGCATGAGAAAGGTAGTATCCATTTTTTTTACAGAAATCACTCGTCAGTCAGCAACTCTTACTAACATGCCGACCATCTAACACACATCAAAATGCACAATTTGCCCCCTTTTTGCCAAATAATGTATTGCCAAATGTATTTATAAGATGTGATATTGTTTCTGTTTGTGAAATACTGCAAAATGTACACTCACACAAAAAAAAGATACAGGTTTCAAGTTTAACTCAGAGAGGAAGAAGATACATATTGGTATCGCTCCCTTTAAAAGCCAATCAGTCTATTCCCGTTCAAACTGTGTTAAAACGCCCTGAAGAGAATGAGGAAGCTATCCCTACAATACTGCCATGGCACATATCTCCCACAACATGTCTCTCTCCAACTGTTTGTACCAAGCCAATTATGCTATTAAAAAAACCATGATATGCACTGTAGGAGATCATTCCTCTTAAAGGGGTCTTGCTGAGGTACACAATTATGTCAATGACTTCTAAGTCTTTGTTTCCCTTTAAACTGGTTAATCTCAAGCATATTGGGGTTGAACTGGATGGGTTGTAGTGCCCACTTTCACTACATTTTACTAAAATATGTGGCAAACATATTTAATATCAGTTGGGTTGTATTGGTTGGATCAAACATACTACATTATTTATTACTGTTTCTTACTATTATTGCTATTATTGATGGTATTATTATCCTTATTATTACTCTTGTAACAGTTTGGTTTGCTTTCAATGAGTTCGCTTTCAGTTGTTGGGAAAGTCTGATTAATTTCAGCCGACTCTCTCAAAATAAGGGAATATCTCTGTGGGAAAATATCTCTGTCCAAGTGAAAAAGTAATGGGTGTCAACATCACAGGAGGTTGGTGGCACCTTAATTGGGGAGGACGGGCTCGTGGTAATGGTTGGAGCGGAATTAGTGGAATGGTATCAAACACATAGTTTCTATGTGTTTGATTCCATTTGTTCCGTTCCAGCCGTTACTACGAGCCGTCCTCCCCTCAGCAGCCTCCACTAGCTGCCATGGTGATGGCAGAGAGACAGACTCTATAATAGGAAGTGGGGTCATTACAGTGACCTCTAATACAATACAGCCATTCTGAAGGGGTCACTGTGGTGACCTATAGAAGCTGTACTCTTAGAAATTACTTTGCTGTGGTTTCACTCAACAGGCCTCACTCTGTGGCCAGATTACAGTTTGACACCACACAAATCCATGCTCTCACAGCAGTCTCTACTTTGCCAGCACAGTATTGAGCAACCAGTGTGAAATAGCTTTGCTGCAGTGGGTCACGGCCCAGTGTAGGCTATATCAGCATCACCATAGGAAGTTGCCACAGTACCTTTTCTCCATGACATGTACAGCACTGTCTTCTTTGTGTCATTATTTATATGCAGATGTCTTGTTTCCTGTCTTTGTAAAAAATTTAAAAAAAAAGATTAAATGAAAATAGAATAAGGTAGAAAATAACTGTATTGCGATAACAGGTATATTACAAATCTATAACAATATTGACATATATATAAAAAGTACAAATGTATAAAAAAAGGAATCTATTTAGTGAGAAAGATCTATATGACAGATTATTGGCAGAATTTAACAGAATTGATAAAAACTGATTTAGAAATTGGTCTGTGTTGAAAGATAAATAATTCAATGATGTCTTGTCCATGTTGACCTGGTTTGCTACCCTTCCCTTCCTGTCCCAGATTGAGAATGTATTTAACCCCCGCCACCCCTCACTGCCTGTAATGGAATAAAGCAAAACCAATTTGAAAGAAAATTACTTTGAACTTTTTTCAACGTCATTTCTATTTGCTAACCTCTCAACAGGCTGCACATTTTGAGCTAGATAGGCCTACCATAATGGTGGTTATGCAGTGGGAGAATAGTGGGAAAACATTGGTAGCAACTTGCATAACTGCCCAAATGTCAGCTGGCTTTAGTTTGAAATGATGTAGGCCCTATCTGGATGTCTGACATAATGCTTCCATTGATTGCACATTCAAGTAAATATTTACATGTAAATTATAAAGTAATATTTTGTTAATTGTATACTAATGGACCCAGTATATAGCTTATATATAGCTATTTCATGCCAGGTTATAGCTATCCATTCACATAATAATTAATTCAGTGGAGAAAAACAACACACCTTGTGAAAGACAATCTGAATGCTACTGGGTGGTTGTGATGATACTCCGCCTTAGTAGGTGGCACTATAGCCAGTGCATGCAGAGTATCATACGGGTTTCGGACAGGCGAAGAAGAGTTCCACTTCCGGAAATCACATCATCGACACGATAACATCAACATAGTTTTATTAGCTAGCTACCTAACGTTAAAAAGTATAAAAACTATACATTATTGGATTGCCGCTTAGCTAAGAATAGGGTATGAATTAACAGTTTGGGATCGACTTCTCATCGGTCAAGCGTGAAGGTAAGTTTACTGATCAAATCTAGGTCTGTGCTCGCTGGTTAAACCTGCTAGCCAGCTAACGCGTAGTAGCTAGCTAAGCTTGAAGCTGGCTACTTGCTTTTACTTTTCAAGATTTCGGTTTATCATGAAAGTGTGATGTTAGCTAGCTATATACACTATAGATATTTGGTATTTTTCCCGTGGTATTTTATAATAAACGCCGACTTAACTAGTTGGTTTTAGCGAATCCATGAAGAAATCGTTGAACGTCAATGTAGCTAACGTTAGCTAACTCGCCATCCAGTCTGCTAGCTAAATTGAGTTTACTAATGTGCTGCCAGAGTATTTAAGTTATATGGTTTGCTACATTAGCTAGTTGTTCAGTTTGGCCTGTTGTCGTTAGCTAACTTTACCTCACTAGAATCCCTTTGATTGGCATACTGGAATGCCTTTGATTGACAGCTAGTGTTGTAAGCGGTCACTGGGTTAAAGTCGTTATGTAGTTTTGTATAACGAGAACTGCCTGGCTCGTTTAGGCAAGGCCAATTAACGTTACAGTAACTTGTTTATTTCTTGCTGTAACTCTGACAGTGGTCCAAAATGGCTTAATTTTCTCTAGGAGAGGAAGCCATTTTAGACTGATACATACCCTGGCTGTGTGTCAACGGACCAGGAGCCATGCTAATATTTCTCTCTCTCTGTGGTTGAATGGTCAGGCTCAGCATGTGCACGTCAGGAAAGTACAGTTCACGGGGCCCAGCTCTGATTCCACGGATGAAGACCAAACACCGCATCTACTACATCACCCTGTTCTCTGTGGTGCTGCTGGGACTCATCGCCACAGGGATGTTCCAGTTCTGGCCACACTCCATCGAATCAACGGCAGACTGGAGCCTGGACCGACGCAGCGTGCACGATGCACCTCTAGTCCGACTGCCTGTGTCCAACCCTATTCCTGAGAGGGGGACCTTAGCTGCCGAATGCACACTTGTTTTGATGTGTATCGATGTGGCTACAACCCTAAGAATAGAATCAAGGTGAGCCTATTCTCCATCCATCACACACCACAAATTACAGATATGTGTACTTTGTTTTATCTGCTATTCTTGGTCTCTGAACCTTGTCTTTTTAACCACATGATTGAAGGCATGTTATAAATCAAACAGCAGTATAGTGGACCATCAGAAATGACTGTGTGTGTCTGTCTGGCAGGTGTACATCTATCCTCTGCAGCGTTTTGTGGATGAGGTAGGAGTGCCCATCAGCAGCACAGGCCTGTCCCGAGAGTACAATGACCTGCTCAGTGCCATCTCCGACAGTGAGTTCTACACTGACGACGTCACCAGGGCATGCCTGTTCGTCCCCTCTATCGATGTGCTCAATCAGAACTCTCTGCGCATTCGGGAGACTGCCCAGGCTCTGGCCATGCTCCCCAGGTAACCTTTCCTGCACACTGCTCGGGTTGCACTGTTATCTCCTCCACCCCAAAGCTGGGAATTCTCTCTTCATATGTATTTATCCTTCTTTACCCTCTCTGTCATTCTTCCTCTCCCCTCTCTCGGTCTACTACATTGATCTATCCGCCCATTTCAGATATCTAAGTGCACACATTTGAAGGTTTTTGACCCCTAAAGATGTATGTTTCCAGGTGGGAGAAAGGGATGAACCACCTTCTGTTCAACATGTTACCTGGAGGACCTCCAGACTACAACACAGCCCTTGATGTGCCAAGAGACAGGTAACACTAATAAACCCAGCACAGAAAAAAGAAAGTCAATTACAATTAATATAGTTGGATAAACTCACATTTTAGTTTTTTGGTTCATCAATCAACCTTGACTTCCAGCTAATATTGTTTGTTAGCAGAGTTGCTACCAGGCATATTTTGTTCTACCGAGACCACCACTAGAGGGAAGCATGGCGTTAACTTAGCTTTCAGTTTTCCTTACATGTCCTTAGTCTGATGTTATGTTCAGAGAATAGTATTATTATTATTTTTTTACATTTTTGTTAAGTTGACTCATAGTTTTCCCCCTCAATTTTATGTAGTTTAACTTGACTAGATAATCCAGATTCAATTCCATATTTTATCTCCAACACAACTACAGAACGTGCATATAATTACAGGGTGGCTTGAAAAATATTAAGCTAAGAAGAAAGTAGTACTTAAAAGTAGTCCAGAGATGACAGAACCTCTAGCGGCTTTGAGTGGGCAGACATGCCTAATCTCCTGGTATTTACTGCCACAGAGAGAGGCCATGTTTCCCAGCCTTGCTCTTGGCCGCTCACTCCTTTTGGGTGGAAAAGGTGGGTTTTATGAACAGAAAGCCCTGAGACGATGAACACTTATCTGGAGCTGTAGGGAATTTCCTGGGCTCATCCAGCTGTGCTCCATTTGGCGTGGGGCCTCATCAGAACCAGCTGTGTGTGTATATATAGGCCTGTGTGTGTGTGAGTGAGGTTGTGCTTGCATGCACAGGTAGGACGCCATAAAGATTGTTCGTCAGTTCTCAGTTAACTATTACATTCACAGATTTACAAAAGGATGAAGTTTAGGCAGCCTCCTTTTGTCCATGCGAATACTTCTCAAGATCTTCATGTTACTCAATAGCGTTGTTAAGCAGATATGACAAGAAACAGCCAGGGCATATGCACATCTGTCATGTATTGTCTTGCAGCAAAGTTCTATATAGCTGTCTCTTCTCTCCGTCTTAAGTATGTAAGCCTATGTGACAGTGGTGTAACATTGGATACGTTTTGTGTGTGTGTTCTAGGGCTCTGCTTGCAGGGGGAGGCTTCTCCACGTGGACCTACAGGCAGGGTTATGACGTCAGCATCCCTGTGTACAGCCCTCTGTCTGCAGATGTGGAGCTGCCCGAGAGACAGCCTGGGTGAGCAGCAACACCACCGCCACCCTGGTTCAGCACCTAGCATAGGGCTCTTATCACTTCCTCAAGCAAGACAACCTCACTTCATGTGACAGTGGGAACATTTGTGAAGTTATCTTGTCGAGTCACCATCATCACTCACAGTTTTCCATTATTTCTAATGTTGTCCCGGCTGCAGGCCCCGGCGCTACTTCATCCTGTCGTCTCAGACGGCCATCCACCGTGAGTACCGGGCAGAGCTGGAGAGGCTGAAGGAGGAGAACGGGGAGGCCCTGCTCCTCCTGGACAAGTGCAGCAACCTCTCTCAGGGAGCTGCCTCAGCTAGGAAACGCTGCTACAAGGGCCAGGTGTTCGACTACCCCCAGATCCTCCAGGTGAGACCCACACAGAGACCCTCTACCGTTCAGACTAGACTAACATGTACACACACTTGTAGACATTATACAGCTTAGGGGGAAATGTTTAACATAGATCTGCATGGCCATTATCAGACTTTAATGCATTTAAGAGGGCTCTGCTCAGCTGTGTAGGTCAACTCTAAGAGTTAGCAGTATATTTATGTGGGTAACTTAATGCGGGGTATACCTGGGAAACTCTACAGCAATATCTGTGACAGTCAGTCAACCGGTGTGCCTCTGCACTGTCTGTCTGCTCAGAGTGCATCTCCAGCCCATCCCTGGCCTGTCTAGACAGGAAGTGCGCTTATCATCTGGTCTGGGTGCAGCGTGGCCGCACATCTGGCAGACGTCCCACCAAGGAGAGGGCCTGGAAGGGTGGAGGTTGTGGGAGGGGTGTGGTGGCAGAATCTCAGTGAAAGCACCCCCCTTATCCTCCACCTCTGACAGTGGAAAGGTTTGCCAGAAGTGATGCCTGAATTTTAGAGGAATATTTAGGGTTGCCTGCTTTTATCCTTTTAACATCTGTAAGTAGTCCACCATAACATTGCCCTCCCCACCCTCAACTCTTCCATATGGGAGGCAACCTTGACAGTTCATGCAGTCATTTTATCAGACTCTGACCAAACACAAGCTGCCCACTAATATTGTGTTAGTCTGTTTTTGACCCGTCTAAGCTTCCTTATTTTGGCGACAGCTATGTCATAAAACCATGTACCTTTGATATGTCTATGATACCTTGTGGTAATCTGTGTTGTCTGTGTTCCCCAGGAGTCGTGCGTTCTGTGTGGTGCTGCGCGGGGCTCGGCTGGGACAGGCCACCCTCAGTGATGTGCTGCAGGCTGGCTGTGTCCCTGTCATCCTAGCAGACTCATACATCCTGCCCTTCTCTGAGGTCCTCGACTGGAAGAGGTACGCTAAAGACACCGCTCATGATCTCACTCCAACCAACTTCAACACATATATCAGCATTACATTTCCTGAGCTCGTATTGTGATTTCTGATCTAGTTTAATACCAGTGGATGTTTTTGCCATTGACATAGAGACTGACTGATATTTTTCTTTCTTTGTTTTGTGTGTGTGTGTATTGTACAGGGCATCCGTGGTCATTCCAGAGGAGAAGCTCCCAGAGATGTACACGATCCTGAAGAGTATCCCTCACAGGCAGGTGGAGGAGATGCAAAGACAGGTAACAGTCAGATCACATCTTTTCTTCAGCTAACATTCAAATAGACTGAATCCCTTTGCTGGGGATTTTTATGCACATACAGTGAGGGGAAAAAAGTATTTGATCCCCTGCTGATTTTGTACGTTTGCCCATTGACAAAGACATGATCAGTCTATAATTTTAATGGTAGGTTTATTTGAACAGTGAGAGACAGAATAACAACAAAAAAATCCAGAAAACGCAAGTCAAAAATGTTATAAATTGATTTGCATTTTAATGAGGGAAATAAGTATTTGACCCCCTCTCAATCAGAAAGATTTCTGGCTCCCAGGTGTCTTTTATACAGGTAACGAGCTGAGATTAGGAGCACACTCTTAAAGGAAGTGCTCCTCTAAAGTTTGTTACCTGTATAAAAGACACCTGTTCACAGAAGCAATCAATCAATCAGATTCCAAACTCTCCACCATGGCCAAGACCAAAGAGCTCTCCAAGGATGTCAGGGACAAGATTTTAGACCTACACAAGGCTGGAATGGGCTACAAGACCATCGCCAAGCAGCTTGGTGAGAAGGTGACAACAGTTGGTGCGATTATTCGCAAATGGAAGAAACACAAAAGAACTGTCAATCTCCCTCGGCCTGGGGCTCCATGCAAGATCTCACCTCGTGGAGTTGCAATGATCATGAGAACGGTGAGGAATCACCCCAGAACTACACGGGAGGATCTTGTCAATGATCTCAAGGCAGCTGGGACCATAGTCACCAAGAAAACAATTGGTAACACACTACGCCGTGAAGGACTGAAATCCTGCAGCGCCCGCAAGGTCCACCTGCTCAAGAAAGCACATATACAGGCCCGTCTGAAGTTTGCCAATTAACATCTGAATGATTCAGAGGAGAACTGGGTGAAAGTGTTGTGGTCAGATGAGACCAAAATCGAGCTCTTTGGCGTCAACTCAACTCGCCGTGTTTGGAGGAGGAGGAATGCTGCCTATGACCCCAAGAACACCATCCCCACCGTCAAACATGGAGGTGGAAACATTATGCTTTGGGGGTGTTTTTCTGCTAAGGGGACAGGACAACTTCACCGCATCAAACGGACGATGGACGGCGCCATGTACCGTCAAATCTTGGGTGAGAACCTCCTTCCCTCAGCCAGGGCATTGAAAATGGGTCGTGGATGGGTATTCCAGCATGACAATGACCCAAAACACACGGCCAAGGCAACAAAGGAGTGGCTCAAGAAGAAGCACATTAAGGTCCTGGAGTGGCCTAGCCAGTTTCCAGACCTTAATCCCATAGAAAATCTGTGGAGGGAGCTGAAGGTTCGAGTTGCCAAACGTCAGGCTCGAAATCTTAATGACTTGGAGAAATCTGCAAAGAGGAGTGGGACAAAATCCCTCCTGAGATATGTGCAAACCTGGTGGCCAACTACAAGAAACGTCTGATCTCTGTGATTGCCAACAAGGGTTTTGCCACCAAGTACTAAGTCATGTTTTGCAGAGGGGTCAAATACTTATTTCCCTCATTAAAATGCAAATACATTTATAACATTTTTGACATGCGTTTTTCTGGATTTTTGTTGTTATTCTGTCTCTCACTGTTCAAATAAACCTACCATTAAAATGATAGACTGATCATATCTTTGTCAGTGGGCAAAGGTACAAAATCAGCAGGGGATCAAATACTTTTTTCCCTCACTGTATAGGGATATGCCAGGTCGCAGTTGTAAATGAGAACTTGTTCTCAACTGGCTTACCTGGTTAAATAAAGGTTAAATAAAATAAAATGAAAAACTCTTTATAGAGTTGTAGTAATAGTCTATTTCCAGATTAATAAACCTCAGGAGAAAGTGCCTCCTGCCCTCTCAGGTTAAGTTAGTGTGAAGGCGGGGTCAAAGGAGGTTTGACTTTCACGCTCCCATTCCAACCTGTGCCTCACTGTCAGCCCAATGGAAGCCATAACACAGGCAGTCTGAAGGGTTAGACATACATGTTGTAATGAGCCCTTAGGACTGGAGTTTCTGTCCTGTTGTCAGTTTGGATTGTCTCCTCATGTTCCCAATCTTGATTAAAAAGCTCTTATAAAGGTTCTTCAGTGTTAGTTTCAGTCGCAGCCAAATCAATGACAAGTCCCCTCTTTTCACTGGTCCAACTGAGCCTCAATAAACAGAAGTGAAAGCCCTCTGAGAGAGTTCTGCACGTCCAAGCTGTTTCTCATTCCCTTGTATCAACGCTAGTCCATTTACCAATTAGACTGGCCAAACAGACATATTAGACCCACAGCTCAGAGACCCTGTTGGAGTTCTTTCATTTGCCCTGCCTAGAACATGGCTTCCCTTGGGGGCCTCCTCCTGTCTCTGTTGCTGTGTGGATCTGAAATGCTTATCCACTGCTCTTAGTGTTTCTGTCAGTCTGTGTCTAGGGCTTGGAATTTAGCTATGATATGTGTAATCAGTTGTCTTCCATAGCTGCAGGCATGTCAGGAAAGGGTTCTCATTAGAGATGAGGACTGATTATAAGGGGAAGGATTTTAGTTTGTTTGGGTTAAAACAAATACTGATAATAAACATTTTATCAATTCACTGGAGATCAGAGGAACACAACAAAATTATATTGGTCTGAGTTGAGTAGTGAGTACATCTTAAACCAGGGGAATGTGAGGGGTAGGTATGTCACTGTGCCGTGTGCGTGCCTGTGGCCCCTGCAGGACTGACGGGAGGAGGGTGTTGGAGCCCGGCTCAGGACGTGGAAGGGTGGGGTGGGGCCGGAGCACAAAGGCCCATCTTATCCAGGATTTATGGGGTGCTGTAGAGCCCATTCCATATCAGTCCACACCTGCACACATCTGGAGAGACTCCTCACTCACACTCACATTCACTGGCTGGAGAGGAGAGGACACTGGGAATCACTGAGCTGGTCCCCATAGTATAGACAACACATTGTCAACTAAAACTCATTTTGACGTGTGCAATATTATGTAGTATGTTGTTGTTTTTTTAGGACATGATTTTCTATATTAAATATGTTTTATAAGAGCTGTAGGGACATAATTTTTTTTCCTGATTGATCTTATTTAAGAGCTGAAGTGAAGTATTTACTGACTGTCCAACAGAGGGCCTAACTAGTCTGATTTCACACACTGTCCTCTTCAATCCTTTATGGGCTTAAAAGGTCTCTGACCATATGTCTAGTGTGCCTAAAATACACACAGGCTGCGTTTAGACAGGCAGCCCAATGCTGATCTTCTTTTCACTAATTGGTCTTTTGACCAATCACATCAGCTGTGAACAAGATCTGATTTGAAAAGATCTGATGTGATTGGTCAAAACACCAATTAGTGGAAAAAAAGATCAGAATTGGGCTGCCAGTCTAAACGCAGCCTTACTCATGACTCCATGTCAGCTTTGATTGACTATCTGTATGATTTACTAAGTCCTCAATTGAAGGATAATTGGGTAATTGAGGAGACATTCTGTTAACTTATACAGGGCCTCACAACTAGGGTCAAATATAAAAACTCCTAATCCATCAGTAGCCAGCAGCATCATTTCAGGAGATAGTTTTTTTTCTTCTTCAAAATGTGATGTGGTAGCATCGACATAGGTCCCAAATTGTGAGCTAAGTGCTTAACAGCTGCTAAATGTTAGCGGTGGTCAACTCAGGCATTCCTGTGAGCCTTGTTTGGTTCAGACCCTAGGAATAGAATACATGCATGCTTTGTTAGATCAGTACAGCTAAAATGAGTACTTCTCAATCACAGGGCTGCAGCTATAGTACCAAGCCTAATGTAAACCTGTCTGAACCCTCCCTGTCTAAAAGGAGTTGACAGACAGCAGAGTATAGCTAGAGAAAGAGATGGTAGACTGGGTTGTTCCCTTGAACCTGGTCCTGAAAGTCTGGCTTCTGTCACACAGTTGACTCTCATCAACCACTATTGATGATCAGTTGAGTGTCATCTTGGTAATACTACAATGTCCTCCTAAGCAAGTTTGTGCTAAACAAAGAATCGTTGACATGACAATTTTACTTTTACCCGATTTTTATATCTTATTAAGAGGCGCTAGTAATTACATTTATTTTAGTTGCAGTAGCAAAGGTTAGCCAAATCAGTTTTGAATTCATGGATGTTGTTTATGGTCCAAGTTCAAGCACACCTCAAAGAGAATTCAGCCTACTTAGCCCAGCGAGGTATGTTAGAGGAAGGGAACGACAGTGCTGCAGTGAAGCAGACCGCTCTGCCCTTTTCCTCTCCTCCTCTCCTGTGACTCCGTCTCTTCTTCTCTCCTCATAAAAATTCCTGCAGGGGCTGGGAGGGGGCGGGGCAGGGCCTCTTGGGCTGGAGCAGTTTGCTTTTTGCCTCCTCCCAGTCGGAAAGGGAACTTTCATCACTGGCTGATTTATGGGCCGTTGTGGTCCCCCTGAGATTAGAAAGTATTTTTGAATGCTCCTCACCCCCTCCATAAAAAAATAAAAGCTGTTTTTGTATTTCTCTAGTGTTAAAGGGGACTAAGGGATGGAGTGGGGGCTGGTCCCTTCTCATGTGCAGCTGAGAGCTCTCTGTAGACGATACGACAACAAACACACCAGTCAATAGGACGAGCTGCTCCACTGCTATGAAGGACAGAGCCCTGTAGCCAGGCCAAGACTACCACAGCTCTAGCAAAACGGTGGGCTCATTGACTAAGCTGTAGCAGCCTATGCTATCACTGTTGTTGTTGTCCATTCCTCTCTGGATCCTCCTCTGTTCCTAATCCCAAACAGGGGAGAACCTCTTCAGCTGTGGGTGTTATTCTCACCCAACAAATATGCTACAAATATCTTGAGTTTCTGGCTGTGGGAATAGTTTCCAGGGTGTGCTCTGGCTAACCATTCAAATG
Organism: Coregonus clupeaformis; assembly: GCF_020615455.1. NCBI lineage: Eukaryota > Metazoa > Chordata > Actinopteri > Salmoniformes > Salmonidae > Coregonus > Coregonus clupeaformis. Next base: position 426,787 of record NW_025533759.1, on the reverse strand, counting down.
TCTGTTGGAGTTGAGGGGTCCAGTATCAAATCAAATCAAATTTTATTGGCCACATGCGCCGAATACAACAGGTGCAGATATTACAGTGAAATGCTTACTTACAGCCCTTAACCAACAGTGCATTTATTTTTAACAAAAAAGTAAAAATAAAACAACAACAAAAAAAGTGTTGAGAAATAAAGAGCAGAAGTAAAATAAAATAACAGTAGGAAGGCTATATATACAGGGGGTACCGGTGCAGAGTCAATGTGCGGGGGCACCGGCTAGTTGAGGTAGTTGGAAGTAATATGTACATGTGGGTAGAGTTAAAGTGACTATGCATAAATAATTAACAGAGTAGCAGCATCGTAAAAAGGATGGGGTGGGGGGGCAGTTCAAATAGTCCGGGTAGCCATGATTAGCTGTTCAGGAGTCTTATGGCTTGGGGGTAGAAGCTGTTGAGAAGTCTTTTGGACCTAGACTTGGCACTCCGGTACCGCTTGCCGTGCGGTAGCAGAGAGAACAGTCTATGACTAGGGTGGCTGGAGTCTTTGACAATTTTGAGGGCCTTCCTCTGACACCGCCTGGTATAGAGGTCCTGGATGGCAGGAAGCTTGGCCCCAGTGATGTACTGGGCCGTACGCACTACCCTCTGTGGTCTAGACGTTGTGTTTACAGGCTGCTTAACAAATAGCGCCCCCCCCCCGCTTGTTAAAGAGTGCTGCACTCAGTGTCACCTAAGACCTGTCGAGGTGGAGTCGGGTCACACTGACATGGCGCCTCCTGGCAGGAGACAGTTCTGTTTTAAGGATCAGTAACTCTTATGGGCTCCTCTCCCTCCATAGCTGTCCCTTGATGTCTCTTAATGGATCAGTGGGAGGGGAGCACCAGGGACGCTGGGGTGCTGCCTGGGGATGGTGTACTAGTAACATCTGCATTGAAATATGATTGACTGCTAGGCTACACCTTCCCCTCTGGTACTGTAATGCTCCTTGTTGTTACCATGGACTGGTAGTGAATTGACTAAAAGTACATTTCTGATGCACAACTAGAGGTAGATGCGTACGTAGTTTGCATACATCTTGGATCAAACGTATTATAGTCCCAATGGGCCTATCTATATTGCCTTAGGCAGGGGTTCCCAACCAGGTTTAATAGGACCCGTATGGGTACTTGGCCTATCCACAGGGGGTACTTGAGAAGACTTATGAGACCATAGGCTTACTGGTCAAATGCACATGAGGGGGTACTTCAGGGGAACTCTGGGCAGAGCAAAATTCAGTTGGTGGTACAGTAACCGAAAAAGGGTTGGGAACCACTGGCCAAAAGGTTGATATTTGGCTGCACTGTGCTTTGAAAGGCAGGTGAGCTGTAGAAAATCTTGGCCTGCTGTAGGACAGATGATGTTAAAGAGATTCTAACCGTCTAGAACAGTCCTTCCTGTTCTCGAGTCACAGGGATGCCTTTTGAATGTGTGTGTTCAAGGACATAACAGCTTGTTTGTTTGTCCAGAGTCCAGACCATATGTTTTTATTCCAATAACAACTCTGTCCTTCTCTCTCCTCAGTCCCGCTGGTTCTGGGACGCTTACTTCAGCTCCATGAAGGCCATCGGCATGACAACGCTTCAGATCATCAATGACCGCATCTACCCCTATGCTGCACGCTCCTACGAACAGTGGAACAACCCCCCTGTGGTGGTGAGGATACCTCTAGTTGGTATTTCTTTAAAGAGTGGAAAGATGTGTTTTAGGCTAGATGTGTTCAACATGATTGGATACATCAAAAGTCTTACACTGGAGCCTGCTATAATCTATGCCCCTCGAGCCTACACCATTGATAATGTTATTGTGTTTTACTGTGGTTACCCACTGAATCTTCTTAGACATACGAGTCATATTTATGGGGGTGCAGTCTGCAGTGTGTGGTATTGATGTGTGACCTGACACTACGGTGCTGGCCTCACAAAACAGAAAAACACAGTGACCGACTCCCACAGTGGCAGATATGAAACCGTTTTCCCAGCATGCTGTATTTCCCTGGTAAGTCTTTCCCAGTGTATCGGCCGAGTGGCAGGGCAGCTTCCTCCTCTTTATAGCGCCCTCTCTCCACACATGTAGCCTAGCCAAGTGGTCTTTGGCTGCTTGGTAAACACCCAGTACTGCTGAAACAGCCAGTGAGTTTGTGTCAGCAGTTCTGTACTTGGAGGATGCCTCCAGTGCGGTGAAAAATACGTGCCTTAGTGTTTGAGTCATTGTGTGTATGTGCGTGAGAACACTGTTTAAGGAGAATGGAGGGCGGAGCTGCATGTGGTGTCTTTGGGGACTGCAGCACACACGTTCTCCTTAAACAGTGTTCTCTCGCTCTCTCACACGCACGTGTGTGTGTGTGTGTGTGTGTGTGTGTGTAACCTCTCTGTGGTTGTGGGAGTGTGGGGATGCAGACAGCTTGGCTCAGCTACCACCTCTCAGGGGCTGTTAATCAGCCCAGCCTGATCTGCTGCAGTCCCCAAAGACACCACATGCAGCTCCGCCCTCCATCCATCCCTACCTCCGTCTGTCTGTCTGTCTGTCTGTGGGGTAGAGAAGGGGGACCCATGTTCTTCCTTATTGGACAGGCCTACCCAGTCCTACCAATGGTTGGTGATATGTGAGCCAGTCAGGTTATGTTGGTCTGAACAAGTCAAGTCACACTGACTCTGACTAAAGTTATGTTTACAACGCTTGGCTTCTCAGAGTAATTCAAAGCTCTACAGCACTTTAGGACTAAGGACTTTTTACTCAAGCAACTGCTCAATCACAGCCAGTATTGCCTTTTTTTTGGAGCGGGTAGCTGGTTAATCAACAGTTACACTTGACATTACCCACCTCTCTCTGTCAGAAACTCCTGTCTGCTTTTTCCCCAACTAATCGTCATCATTTATGTCTGCTGTCTCGGTCCCAGCCCACAAGAGGTTAATTGTGCAGGGCCACAGACCTATTACCATTCCAATGCTGGAGAAGTGCTATCTCTACGTATTCAGTGGAAACACGTCGAGCAGAATTGGAACAGAACACTAAATAAATCAAGCCGTTTTTTTTTTCTCTGCTGTTCTGTATCCTTCGTTCGGGGTCATAATTGAAAGCACATTTCACAGGCTCTTTGCTAGTAGCAGTGCCTTTAGAAGAGTTGTCAGGCTAGGGTGGGACAGACGGGCTGCTTTTTGTTTGGCAGTAGTGGGCATAGTTGTAAGACAGGTAATCCTGTTCCGCCTTTGAAAGGTGGCTGAAGGTTTTTAAGATACTTTGTATCTTAGGGGGCTTTCATATCAAATTGGTTTGGAGTGGGGGGTTTTCTGAACTCTGGCACTTTTTCGCTCTTAGTTCGGTTCGTTTGGACTGGTGTGAACCCTCCATGCTTGGGAGTGCTGTAAACAACGCATCGTGGTTTGCAAAAAAAAACGTGGTCTCGGTCCAATTAATTACACCTTTCATAGTAATGAATATTCATGGTAAATGGGAACTGATTATTTATTTAGCTTGACCTTTGGTTTCTAGAGGACATCTAACATTTCCATTTAGGCTAAGTCGGGGCTTGTTCAGTGGTTTAAATGGGCCAAGAAACCTGGCCAGACAATTCCTTCACTGGCAGAGAGCAGATGCCTGCACTGTGAATGTGCTCATATCAGGACTCTTGAGAAGATGTGACGGCTGCACTATCTCTGCTTCTCCTAATCCCTGGTAGGCAATCATCACTCACATTATTCTGATCCAACTGTTTTCTGTCCATCAACTTCAAAGTCCAGGGATGGAATTCAAATCTTTTTAAATGGACCAACCGGCAACCTCACTTCGATCTGGGATCCATTTTGGCCTTACTCGCTGTTTTGACACACGCATGCATACATGTATGTGCATCCACACACACACACACACACACACACACACACACACACACACACACACACACACACACACACACACACACCACACACACACACACCACACAAATCAAAGGCCCCATGCTGGCTAGATGGACTTGCTGCCAGTCATCACTGGAGCGGCTGTTAGGAAAGGGTAAGGGGGATAACTAGTCAGTTGTACAACTGAATGCATTCAACTGAAATGTGTCTTCCACATTTAACCCAACCCCTCTTACTCCCACTTCACCTTGGGAAATCATTTGTTATTGAGTAGAAAACACTGTGTTTGTCCAAAACATTCAAATGCCACGTTGGTCTAAATGCTGCATTACGAGGATGTTTACATGGATTTGCGTTGATCTACTTTTCCAAACACTACCGCAATAATGTGTAGCCTAAATCACCCAAATGGCTGCATGTTTCCGTTTGTGTAAATTGAGCATTGTAACCAGTGAACTCATTTTAACTGAGCTAATTAACATCGGAGAAGTGGCTGTCTTTCTTTCATCCTGTTTCTCTCATCTGACTAATGACTTGTGGTCCCTTTCCTCATCTATTCATCTCACCACTTATGTGTCACCGTGTTACTTTCATTATTTCCCCTCTGCTTGTATGTAAGTGTCACACCACCACAGAGAAGTTTCCATTTGCTAGTAAAGTTTTTATTTATTTTTATTGGTGAGGAATGACTGATGTAGGGTATATAGGGTGACCATGTTTATGGTGACAGACATGGTGGACGCTGTTGGAAGAGCCACAGAAACACCAGTCTGTTTGGAACCACCTGCCTACAGCAGAACAGAGAAGCACTTCAAGAAGCCCACAGTTTTATTTCAAATCTCCATTCCCTCCCTATGAGGTTTGAACATCTCTCTAGTGCCAGGTCTGGAGGCTATGGGGGGCCTTTGATACAGTTTGTTTAAGTCAGCTGCAACCTCCTTTATTTGAGAATGCTACTGTTGTAGTGTTTGACAGTTAATTAAGGGTTAAAACCACATAATAACATAATGCTACTGCTATCAGAGAACGGAAGCGTTGAAGTTGACACTGTAGATGATCTAACCTGCATTGTAGGCCACTTTAAGCTGCTGCAGTGAGTCCCTTCTGTGTCGCATGTCCACAAATTGTTACTGTTGTGTAATCACATTACTCAAAATGTCAATTGTTGTCTATATGTTAGTTTAGAGGTCTGGATTGAGTGTGTCTGTGTGTGTCTCCTTGTGTGTGTCACTGCATCAGAGGGCTCTCTGCACTGCCAGTATTTCTTTTACAGCGTCACTTGATCTAGGCTAGGGCCTGTGCATCTTCCAGAGTTAACGGGCCATTTTAAGACGGGGCCAGGAAGAGGAGCCAAGTCCCACACTGGCAGTAGACAGCCGCCGACACCGTTGCCTACGTCCCCCTCTCTCTCTCCCCTGCCCCGCTAGAACTCATCTGGACCCCTGCTGCATGGAGCTCACCAGAGCTTCATGATAAAACACCCTTATAACATCCCAAAGGAGCAGTGTAGAAACCGCAGTAGAGGCCAAGACTGCCACTTCTTCGAAATCGTCAAAAAATCTATTGCCAAGTCATAGTGTGTGGACTCAATTTACACACGTACCTGAGATGAGGGTGGAGCTTCGCATGCAAAACATAATTGACTGCTCTTTGTCTGTCGTCTGTCTGTCTGTCTTACACACTCTCTAAGCTGTGCTCCTGAAGCAGCTCAGCTACCGCTCGGTTTTTATAGTGTGCTTGGCATTCCAGACCACTTCTCGCTGGGTGCCTGGCATTCCCGGTTGTGAGTCTATTAATCTTTAAAATAAATGAATAGATGATTCCTGTTCCCTTGTAAAACCATCGTCTGGAAATCACTGCAGGTGACCTCACTGCTGAAAAGCAATGGAAAACTACCACGGGCGGGATGGCAGACAGATGAAGCTAGCTAGGCATACGTCTGCATTGTAGGAGACTGATTCTAAACTTTGCTTTTGTGTTTATTCTCTTGTCCTCTGTAGAAGTGGTCGAGTGTGAACAGCCCCCTGTTCCTGCCTCTCATCCCACCGAGGTCCCCAGGGTTCACTGCTGTGGTGCTGACCTATGACCGCATCGAGAGCCTCTTCCGGGTCATCACTGAGATCTCCAAGGTTCCCAGCCTGGCCAAGCTACTGGTGGTGTGGAACAACCAGAACAAGAGTCCCCCTGAAGGTGAGCCCTAGGCTGTATTCATTAGCGCACACCGTAGCATAACATTTTGCTACAGAACACTTAAGAAACTTTTTTTTTTTTTTTTTTTTTTTTTTTTTTTGGAAAGGTTCAGGTAGTCCCTCTCCATTTTTTTTTTTTTAATTTATTTTAGTCATTTAGCAGACACTCTTATCCAGAGCGACTTACAGTTAGTAAGTGCATACATTATTATTTTTTTATTTATATTTTTTTATACTGGCCCCCCGTGGGAATCGAACCCACAACCCTGGCGTTGCAAACGCCTGCCCGACTGAGCTACATCCTGCCGCCATTCCCTCCCCTACCCTGGAGCCAATTGTGCGCCGCCCATGGGTCTCCCCGGTCGCGGCCGGCTACGACAGAGCCTGAATTCGAACCAGGATCTCTAGTGGCACAGCTAGCACTCGCGATGCAGTGCCTTAGACCACTGCGCCATAAATGTTATTCTGTTTGGTTTCTAGTGAATACACCCTGATTCTGACCCTCCCCTTCCCTATACTGTTCATTAAAAACCATTATTGATTCAAATATTAACCTTAAACAAGCACACCAGCAATAGGAGCTTCCATGAGTTAACCTTTTCAGTGACAGCGATGATGCCATGTTGGATATTCAACGATGGGACATTAGTGTTCTGTCAGATTGCCTTACTTCATAGCTACCATAGAGTCCAAATCAATGTTATCTTTGTTTAGAGATTGACTAAAGTTGGCAGATCGATACACACAAGGAATGGGAAAGTGGCTGAACACTCCAAGTTAACTGCCAACTTGATGAGAGAAGAAGTGAAGGTTATATCACCATGCCATTGTTTAATACCCAAAATGGAGCTCTTGATGTGTACCAGATGAGTGATTACAGCTTCAGCAGCCAAGACCCATCTCTCCATAAGTTTAGACACTGAAAAGCATGACATGCTCGAGGCTGGAGCCAAACCTCTCTCTGGCTTTGCTTCATGTTGAGAATTAGGAAACTGGAGCAACTCCGTGGCATGTTGCCACCAGTCGGACAGAAAAAAATCCCCCTACCCACCCCACTCGGTGCTGCAGCAGCAATCCATTCTAACCTTCAGATGTCAACAGGTCTCCTCGGTACTGGCAAGCCAGACGACGTAGAGGCCTTTCATTCATGTTGATATACTGTCCTCTTACACCACACCTACAGACACTCCACTTCATCAAACAGAGTGCAGTGTTCTGCTAGTGCTGCCTGTCTGTCCTACCGCCACAGCCCTCATTTACAGCCCATTAGAGATGTGTCAGAGTAAGCTGATATTAGTCATTATTTATGTGGCTTTCGCTCTAATGATTCCTCTTAACGAGGCGATTAGGTATGCAGCTGTTTATGGCGCCCCTTATCACTGACAGCTCAGGGGACGGCAGGGAGAGAGCAGGGAATTAAATCTATCCTCTGCATAGAGTTGTGTAATGTAATGAAGCAGCGGGCCACTTTGAAGCTCCCTCTAATGGCCCAGTGTAGCCTTTGATTAGAGGCGTCAGTGGAGCCTGGCTGGAGCTTTGTGACCCATTAGAATTAACAAGGGGCCGTTCACGGGTCAACTAGGGGCCTTTGCTTGGGATGAGGACGGATTTCCTCCTCATCCTCACAAGGCCTGATTTGTGTTTATTTCAAGCAGCCCTAAGCTGCCTCAAGTCCTGCACGTTTGGCATTTTAACAAGGTGCTGCTGGCAGCTTAAGTCTTAGAATTGTAGTATTTTATCTTAGTGCTCTATGTTGGACTTTATCTTCTGCTTCTGACATGCACAGAGATTGTACTGTTTGGTTGTCATGATTAACTTGATAGTTTATTTGTTCACTCATACAATCTTAGCGTTATGACCTGAAGTGACCTGTTTTTCACATCGGTCTAAGACCGTCATGAATGTCGAGTGAGTGCGTGTCTCTATCAAATTCTTCCACTATCCCCCTCCCCTCCCTCCCTCCATCTCGGTCTGTTTCTCATAAACAGCTAACCCTGCCCTGGCTGGTTGGGAGCCCCCTAATAGCTGCAGTGCATGGAGACGGAGGTAACTACAGTAGAGATGGGGACTGCAGCAGGATTCTGTTCTTCTATAGTGGAGAGGATCTCTGCTGGTTAGCCCTGGAGAAGTCAGAAAAGTAGATGGGCTTCCAGCAGCCAGAAATTGTTGTTTCAGTTTGTGTGTTCAAACCGATGCCAAAAGAAAAGGCCAGGCTCAATCTGTACAATCAGAGCTAAGCTAATAACCTATGTTAGGTGATTTCCCCCTGCACTGCACTCATCTCCCAGCACTCCTCTCCCAGCTCATGTTTGGAAAAGAGAGTGGTGGTGGGGGGGGGGAGCGCTTGAATATATCACAGCAGGTCTCTCGTTGACAGTTTAGTGTGGAGACGTTCAGAGCTCGTCGGTCAGTTGGGAGCGCCGCCTGCCTGTCAGGCCCCAGTTAAAGCCTTAATGGGGTGACACATTCTGTGCCATCTGTCTGACACTGCTCCGTGCCATGGACACTTCCCAAGCTCACTAAACACTACTTTTAAAAAAGCTAACTTTGTTGCTCTGCCTTGAGAGGAATCTTGGTGTGGTCAGGCTTGCACATGATTCAAGTTGGCGTTGCGATTCAAGTCAGTGATTGTAGTTTTACTGCTAGCACACTGTTTTCCACTAGGATTGCCATTTTGAAATGTCTCCCTTGATGGCAGCCCAACTCCACTCATCTCCAACTGAAGTCTAGATGTTAGTTTGACCTATAAAACTGGCAGTCTAATTTGATGTGGTAGGTGATGCAATATACAGTATACTGTCAGATTTGGAATGTGAGGAAATCATTTTCATAGTTAATGTCTTGCAGCTTTTCAAGGATCACACAGTGTTAACTGACCCATTTGCCAAGGCCTCCATTGCATTGATAGTATGGATTTTATATGACCTGTCTGTACAATGTAGGCCTATCTCACTCATATTCCCATTGTCTCTGTCCCTCTGTTAGAGTCTCTATGGCCAAAGATTGGCGTACCTCTCAAGGTGGTGCGCACCAAAGAGAACAAGCTCAGCAACCGCTTCTTCCCCTACGACGAGATCGAGACGGAGGCTGTGCTGGCCATCGATGACGACATCATCATGCTGACGTCTGACGAACTGCAGTTTGGCTACGAGGTGAGAGAGCGGATACTCTGTATCTCGCCTGGGAGTTTTCACCCCAAATGTTGGACCTTGACCTTGGGCTTAGTACATTCATACTCCCTTGATGGCAGGTAAACGCTGGCCACTTAGAGCTGACCCCAGAGTTTAAACGCATCCAGGGAGCTTAAGTCGGCCTCCAGTAGTGGTATATGGGCTGCCTGGGACTGGAGATGTGTTTGATGTGTGATGGATGGTGACAGGCCAGAGCTGATGCTGTCCATGACTACAGCCCGGCCTGGCACTCACCTGAAGGCATTTAGGACCTATTGAGACAATTGAGGACAATTTGAGGATAATGACATGAAATGAGAGGCAGGTTGCTGTGGGGAAGGAAGTCTGTCTGGCTCTACTGCCTCTCGCTGGGTCCAATAGCAGGACAGGCTGCTGGCTGCTGGGCTCAGGTATCCAGTCTCCACACACTGCTCTGCCCATCACAGACAGGGCATGTAGCCTTCATCTCTTTACAGAGTGAACCTTGGGGCTCAAAGAATCTCAGTGATGGCGGTCTTCTAGCACTACCTTGAAGATGAGAGGAGGCTACTTGGAACGTTTTTAGTGTTGCCTAACTCCAGTAACTTGTAATTTTCCCAAAATTACTGGAAAACCTGGGAATTTGGGGAAAGTGACCAATTTTGCCACCCTAAAGGTATGTGTCTAACCATCTCTTTCCCCCGCCATCCCCCTCAGGTGTGGAGGGAGTTCTCAGACCGGCTGGTGGGGTACCCGGGTCGGCTCCATCTGTGGGACCACGAGATGGGGAAGTGGAAGTACGAGTCAGAGTGGACCAACGAAGTATCCATGGTTCTGACTGGAGCAGCCTTCTACCACAAGGTTAGCCTCAGACAGAACCCCCACCTCCCTCTGTCCCTCTGCCATGCCCAGTATGTGGAGGGGGGCGGGGTTAGGTCACAGAGAGAGAGAGAGAGGGAAGAGTCATAGGTGAGGTTAGGTTATCTGTCTCACCGTCAACCAAAAGCTCTCCTTTTGATTCAAAGCAAATACTTCTGAGAAAACACATCCCTCTATTCAAAGGCATTCTGCTAAGGCAGAGGTTAGACTCATTTATCATATCACGAGTGAGTAGGATGACATAAAAAAAAATGTATTTCAGTATTTATCTGCATTAATGCCGTTTCCACTGCTTGCTGATTTTGATGTTGAGTGACACTGGCTTCTTTCCTTTCCAGTACTTTAACTACCTGTACACGTACAAGATGCCAGGAGACATCAAGAACTGGGTGGACGCCCATATGAACTGTGAGGATATCGCCATGAACTTCCTGGTGGCCAACATCACTGGCAAAGCCCCCATAAAGGTACAGTACAGTGCACAACGTTCTCACACCACCTGAACACAACAGTCCTACCCAACCCATTATGCTGACATTAGGTCATTAGGGGGTTAAATTCAATATTGGATGTTCACCAGAGCTATGGCTTGCATCCCAAATGGCATTATTTTCCCTATAATAGTGCACTACTTTTGACCAGAGCCCTATGGTCCCTGGTCCAAGTTAGTGAACTTCCTAGTTAATAGGGTGCCATTTGGGATGGAGCTATGTTACTATATCAGTAGGAGCAGTACTAAAACATACACCACATATCAGGAAGCTGAAGGCCATAACTCCAACTCCACAGAGGTGGAAACGTCCCAGAATGCAGCAATATTTGGTTTTTACAGTCCCGTCCTGACAGAGGCTCTGTCTCTGATCAGTTCTCACCCCTCTGTGCCCCCCGATACCTCCCCAATGCAGTGACCGTGTCCAGGTGCACAAGCAGCCCCTAAAGCCCAGCCTTAACCTCTCTTATCTGGGTGTCACTGACTGCCACTCCCCCTCCGACAATGTTTTTCTAAGCTCACCAGGGCTCACTTACCCCAAAGCAATGCCTACTCCCTCCCTCTCTCTGCGCCTGCAGTAGGCTAGCCCCCCACCCCACATATCTCCCACATGTCCTCCTCAGCACTGATCTCCAGTCTGGAGTAAGATGGACTGGTGGGGTGGGTAAGACGGAGGAAGGCCATACATCACCCCTTTAAAGAGCATACAGCTGTTTCTTCTCGGCACGCAAGCAGCATGCCCTGGGCTTTAATGACCACTCAGGTATACAGCAGCACAACATCCTCCCACAACCCAACTGCCCTCAATCACACTCTGCTGCTACAACCACTGCTGGACCTGCTTTCACAACTAGCATGACTTTATCTAATGGGTTTATCAAATTCTAGTGGAGTGCGACTTAAAGGGATACTTCGGGATTTGGGCAATGAAGCCCTTTATCTACTTCCCCGGAGTTGGATGAACTCATGGATACCATTTTTATGTCTCTGTATCCAGTATGAAGGAAGTTAGAGGTAGTTTCGCAAGCAAATGCTAACTAGCATTAGCGCAATGACTGGAAGTCTATGGTATCTGCTTGCAATTGCGCTAACGCTAGTTATCAACTTCCTTCAAGCTGCATGCAGAGACATAAAAACGGTATCCACGGGTTCATCTGACTCTGGGGAAGTAGATAAAGGGCCTCATTGCCAAAATCCCGAAGTATCCGTTTAAGCAATACTATGATGGTTATGGACTTTTCTCATCTGCACAGGGATTTGATCTCCACACAGTAGATGCCATACTGTACGGTTTTTAGTTGCGTAGCAATGGGGGAATGGTAGATTAACAGATTGTAAAGGTCACTGTCCTGGTTCCATTTAGGTGACCCCAAGGAAGAAGTTCAAGTGTCCTGAGTGCACAGCCATTGACGGTCTGTCCCTGGACCAGACACACATGGTAGAGAGGTAGGTCCTGCACTGAGCATGCTCATCACCTAGCAACTCTAGAAATTGTGTGTATATGCCAAATCAATATTCATAGAGGAAGTAGTGGATTTACAATATCTGGACGTGTTATTTTTCTGTGGTTGATTGCCTCAAATTGTTAACGCTGGTAACTTCTGTTCACTTCTCCAGATCGGAGTGCATCAACAAGTTTGCGTCGGTGTTTGGCACCATGCCCCTGAAGGTAGTGGAACACCGTGCAGACCCAGTCCTCTACAAGGACGACTTCCCAGAGAAGCTCAAGAGTTTCCCCAACATCGGCAGTCTCTGACCGGACAGGGCTGTGGCCCAACAACCCCCAGACACCCATACATACCCAGCATCTAGTTCAGGGGAGACATAAACTCTTATATCTCTGTTATATAGAACTATCTGGAAGGTTGTTGTTGATCTCTGTAGGGTGGTGTGGGGGTGGGAGCCTGTATTGTTACCTTTCCTAAAGACTGGTTTGTAGTGGCTGTAAGTCACTCTGGATAAGAGCGTCTGCTAAATGACGAAAATGTAAAATGTAGTGAAAGAGGTGAGGGGTGTGTGCTCATTGGTTGACTGGACAGAATCCACTGCGCTGGAGATGAATCCACTGTGCGACTGAGAGATGACTAAGCTATGGCCACCATTACTACTGTATTAGAGCCAGAGGCCCCGTGGGCTCTTTGGCTGATCTGGGATCGGTGTATATAAATCACAGCAGTGCTAGATTTTAATGTAGCATGGTGAGTCAGGAACACTGTCTGCCAAGCACATGGGGGAGGGGGATGTGTAATATGTTAAAACCCCATAGAAATAATATATCCCATGTAATTTATCTGATGAATTTTTTTAATGATAAATACATGAAAAACAAGCTAGTGTTAGAGGGTGCTTCTCGACAAAGATAATTTCATGGCATGAGCTATTTAATGTGGTTAGTGTGAGCACTGCAGAGGTGCATGGTCAGCTTTCTCTGCATAGAGGACATATTGCGAATAATATGTACACAATATATATTTAATGCCAATTGTTCTACTGCTAACACTTTTCAAAAGAATGACTGGTATCTGGACATTTTAATTACTTTTTTTAAGTGTTGTGCTGCATAATATCTAAACTATTGCAGTAACATCTAGTCTGGTATAGTAGTGAAGCTACTTTCATTGATGTGGTGACATTGGACTGTCTGCTTCATGAAGATGTCTCTTTTTGTTTTATCCTACTGTTAGAAGTCTGTGTAGGCTTGCTCATCTCCTAGCGTTTCAAGTTCAAGTCAGCACACACTTTTTAAGACGTCAATATTGCCTTTGTTTTAGTTTTTTACATTCATAGGAATTGTTGTTTGTGATATGTGTCCCAAAATATATATATATAATTACTTTGTAAAGAAATTGACGAAATACATGCTAAATAAAGATAATGTTTTTCATAGCCATTTTATTGGCCTGTGATTAGGGAAAGGAACACTGGCACTGCCTCGCTCCAACCAAGGTGCATGAATTGAGGAGGAAACTGAAGTGAAGAGGAAATTCAGCTACTGGAGAACAGAGGAAGTTGAAAAAAGTGATGTCATCGGAAGTGTTCTAGATGTGGAAGACGATGTTGTATGCATGTTTACTGGAGTGTGTTTCTCAGTATGCACCGGCAGCAGTAGCAGGCCTCTGTCCGTCTCGCGCTCTACTCTGTCCTCCTCCATTCTGATTTGGTGAAAGCCCATGTCTGACCAGGGCAGTTGTGACAGCCAGGCCGTGTGCAGCACCACTGTTCAGCCTCACCGGTCACCTGTTGTTAATATACGCTCCCTAATCCACCCTGTACAATGTCAGTAGTTCAAAAGGGTGCTGTTAGTATTCTTGTCGACTTCAATTAGCGTGACATTCTTAGGGATTGTGCGATCTCATTTCAGCCCTCATCTAAAATACAGAGGCCCTTTCAGCCCTCATCTAAAATAAAGAGGGATTTTAGGCTGTCACTGCAAGTGACACAATCATGAAACACATATGAGGTAGCTGATATATAATGAAAGAAGATGGACATGTTTCTTTTTTTTGTAACCCTCTAGATTTTTATTGATGCCTCACCCCTCCTGCCTAATTATATAAACATCAGTATAAACAGAACAACACCACAATCCAAAAAATCTCCACACGTTATTACGATTAGATGTTACCCATTGCTGCAGGACATTGTAAAAACAGCTACTCTTAATGAATCCTCAGTGTTGCCATCCTAAAAACATCCCATTCTTTAAACTTAGGACCTTTCCATGAGAGTAGGAATATGTCTGCAGTAGCATCATTCCCACCACACAACAGCATAGAAAAATGTACAAATATTGAGCGCTGACATTGACTAAATGTGTTTTATTGATTGTTTAAAGGTCCAATGCAGCTGTTATCGCGACAACTCATTTCTGGTTAACAATAGAGTACCTTACTGTGATTTCAATTAAAATGGTCAAAAAGAAGCAAAAATAGCTTCTTAGCAAAGCGCAATTTCTCAAGCAAGAATTTTGCTAGACTGTCTGGGAGTGGTCTGAGTAGGGAGGGGAGAACTGAACACTAGCTGTTATTGGCAGAGTGTGTTGGAACTCTCTTAATTGTCTATTAACTAATTTTATGGCCTGGTGATGACACCAGGCAGGTCAAAACTCCCTCCAACCTAAACAGGCTGATATTTCAGGCGATCTTTTCAAACAGCTCTTACACTGAAAGGGCATTATCATTTTCACCATTTCACAGTATTATTCCAACCTCAGTGTGGAAATATATATATATGTGTGTATATACAGTATATAGAAAACCAGGAAAATCACGTTTTTGACTGTACTGGACCTTTAAAGAATTTGGCGGGAACAATATAAAATCACTCATTGTGACAATTTAAGCTGCACTTCAATTATCCATTAAAAAAAATTGTACTTTTTTTGTGTGTGTGTGTTTCTTAAATAAGTATGTGATGAACAACAGTTTTGCTCTCAATGCTTGTAAAACAATTTTCTAAAATATGTAAGTGCAATAACTTACTGTACTATAGTAACTCACACAGAATATATATGAGAACATGAACACAACAAGTAAAAGTATACCATCATTATTTAAAAAGCCGTACAATATAGCTTAAAGCCTCAAAAACCTTTGGAAATATTTGGAAACTCAATAAACCAAGAACACCCACCTCCTTCAAAATAAATCACTCAAATAGCAACCCACAAGTATCTCACAAAGATAAAGCAATACTTTACATCAAATTTGTAACATTTCAAGGGTCTTTGTAAATTACTGTAAATCAGTCCAATTGACATTTACATGTTTTTACATGCACACACAACACACAGTTTTATATTATAATAAGTATTTACTTATTTTATTGCCCTGCTTCAGTAGTATTAGAAATTATAGGGGTGGTGTGAAAGGTGACATCATCACCGAGGGACAGACTGGGACCCCTGCAGGCTACAACAGGATGAGCTGATATACAAAGCCGTTTCGCAAATACTTAAATTCTGCATATCTGATCAGTTAAGGCCTTAAGGTCTAAGGCAAGCTGTGCCTCGATTGGGGTAGATGAGAAAGAGAATACAGTATTTACATATTAACCTGTAATTCATCCAAGAAAGCTTCATAAGGGATTGTACGTTTCTGCAGTCTGTAACACTGAGCTTTCGGTTTTGTCCTTTTCAATCAATAGAGAACTGCAGATAACAGAAAATGTCTATAAATAAAGAAATTAAAATGTTTGCAAAAACATGACGAAAACGGTAAACAAATCAACTCCGTGTCGACCTGAGCTTCATGTGTTTTGAGCTCTGAGAAGCACCCAACCCAGCACTGTAAACCCCCAGAGACAGCTATAGGCCAACCTGGAGCACAGGGCCACAGGCGGCTCTGTCTGTTCTGTCACAGAATCCCAGAAAGAATCCCTGTCCACAGATGTCCCAGTGTTAATTAAAAGGCTGCAGCCTGGCTATGCGGCTGTGTATCGGCCTTAGTGCCGGAGGGGCCAGGCATTCGGCCAGAGGAGTGAGAGGGAGAGATACCCAGTGCAGTGTGGGGGCTTCTTTGAAAGCTGAGCCATGACAGCTGAGGCGAAGCATGTGCGAGGCATGTTTGTTTTGCATTTATCCCCCTGAGTGCAGCTGTGTGCACTGTCCTTTTCCCAGAACACCGGAAGCCACGGCGTTCGCACTCCTAGCAACCCCCTTAGAACGGCCTATGAGAGCACCGGGGCCCCATCTCCAAATCTCAGAGGAGCACCTCCAAACACTGAGAGACAAGCCATGTTGTCAGCAGCATGTCCATGCATTAGGCTTGAACTGCCATGTAAACTGGATCCAATCTGAGTCGTCATTTGGAAAGGGTTTCTGACCCACTGTTTCAAGACAGCTGACAGTTCATCCTGGATCATACATAACACTATATCCCTAGCAGAGCTACCTAGTGAAAGGGGAAATAATGTTGGCTTATGTTAGGAATTGCAGATGGATTCTCCTCTTATGGTGCAGGGGGTATCATATTTGGCTTAAAATCTATGAGACCTTTTGTTTTGACTTGATCCAAATGGGACCTGGGAAAAACAGAAAGCCCATAATGCATAACATGATGGAACACGTCTACTATTTCTGTCACCTCCGCGAAATCGTGACATGGAGCCATCGAATGCACGGATGCCAGTTTGCCCCCCACATTGTTCCATGTCCACACTGAGGCACAGGGACGGGGGATCCGGTTGTTGCCAGGGGGCTATGAGGGAGGGACGGGGGGATCTGTTTGTTGCCGGGGGGGGCTAGAGGGGAGGGACGGGGGATCCGGTTGTTGCCAGGGGGCTAGGAGAGGAGGGACGGGGATCCGGTTGTTGCCAGGGGGCTATGAGGGAGGGACGGGGGGATCTGTTTGTTGCCGGGGGGGCTAGGGAGGGGATTGGACGGGAGGGACGGGGGGATCTGGTTGTTGCCGAGGGGGCTAGGAGGGGAGGGACGGGGATCTGCTTGTTGCCAGGGGAGGGGAGGATGTGTTTGTTGCCAAAATTCAGCCCCTGCTCAACACAAGTCGTCATGCTAAAGCTGTCAGGAGGACAGCAGGCCGGAGAATGAGGAATTTATAACAACATATGTCTACTATCATTAGTAAAGTAATCATGTTGATGCAAACATGGCAATAACGTCTTGAGAACAGAATTAATTGCACTGGGTTGGCAGGGCGATGTACATGGCTGCTAGATGCTAGCTGTTTCACAGCTCTGTGCTAGAGTGCTATCCAGTCTTTTTCACAGCCTGCTGCTCTGACACACTCTCTCTATGGGACACAGCCTCTCCACATCCTTTACACACCGTCAGGAAATTCAGCACTGAACTTACATGTGTCTCTAACAGCGTATGGGCCATACATTGCATCTGGGACTGAGAGAGATGCATAAGAGTTTTGGAACAGAGTTTTGGAACAGAGTGGAGCTGCTAAGTGCCTGCTGATGGCGCTCTCCAAGAGGAAAATAAACAGTGAGTGAGAGATGGAATAAAGTTGTACAGTACATGTTCCCCCAAGTCCATCATGACCTGCAGCCAATTCACAGCCCTCCTTTGCCTCAACAAACTGTTTCACAGGATTCACTTCACAAGTCTCCCTCCAAGTGGAAAGAAACCTGGGGTTCCTGGTATAAAACTGACCGACGGCTTATTTTGTGTGGAGAGAAAGTAATACTTCTAACAAAAAGCACGAAAGGTTCTCCTCTGAGAATACCATCCCACTATAGACCTGTCAGCTCAGCTGACAGTCAAAGTGAGGCTTTGCATGAAAAGAGACAGTGGTCAACATTGACGGCCTTAGTCAGCATTTTATTATCCCCCTCAGAAACTGTCTGTATAATCTACACTGCCTCTCTGCTGTTCAAGGCTGCCGCTGGGTGTTATTTCTGGCAATGGGACTGGAGGGCACTTTTCCTGTAACTCCCTAGGTGGAAATGCGAGGTGAGGGGAAATGCCAAGGGGAGGAAATGGCATGTCCGACTTTGAATCTCCTCCTGCAAACAGAGCTGAGCCTGTCTGCTGCTCCCAGTCCCTGTAGCCCCCAGACCCAGCAGGCCTGCTGTGCCCCCTCTCTCACACTCACACACACACACCACTTCCTTGTCCCCATCCCTCTCTGGCTCAGTGACGGCCCATCAGCGGGCTTAGTCAGCGGGGCAGGTCCTCCGTCTGCCCGCACTTAAACAAACCTGGAATTATATCTGAATTTAAATGTTGGAAGGTGGCACCAACCTTAAGTATGCTAGTGCTGACCATGCAAACCAGAAACAGTTAGCTACCTTTGAAATGGTTTACCTCTTTCCGAAACTGAAGAATATGACTGATTTTATCAGCATTCTTTCAGTTAGTCTGACAGAGATGGATCGGCTTTGGGCTTGACCGATTACCCACCCCTCTCCTTGAAGTAATGCTGACCAAAATGACCTAAGGAAACCCAAATGTACACACAGACCCAAATCAGGCCAAATGTATGTAAATATGTGAATATCAGTTTGCAGTTTATGTGGAGAGAATAGTTGCATTTGCACACGGTCTGACAGAAAGGGACGAGGGATTCTGTGATAAAACCAGGATCAAAAAGAATTTAAAAAATACACACTTAAAATTTAAATACCGGAAAACAAGAAGGTATAACAACACCTGAACAGAAAAAGCTATATTGACACTCAATAGCAGGTGTGTTAGCGGACGCATCTCAAGATCTGTACAAACAGCATTACCTGTATTAACTGAATAAGTGCAGGGATTGGTTCAAATCTATTCAGCTATTTTTGTTCTTTTGTTGTATTTTTAGTTTATAATTACTGTACAACCAGCACATTGTTTCCAACAAGCAACCAATTCATTTGTCTCTTGAAGGATTCTCGATTTCCTGCCTCTCACCTCATGCTTTGACTAACTGATTGACTGACTGACTGTTGTTTCATCTCTGATGTCCACTGGTCTCTCCATCAGAGACACAAAGTAAAGAAGTCCATTGTCCAGATCTCCTTTCTCTCTTCAGCAATTTGCTATGGCTTTTATCATCATTAGTATTTTAGATTATCAATATTTCTGTTATAGTAGCACAGACTGCCTCCCCTCTCTGCTTTGGCTTGGTTTGGACGTGGTGGGGTTCCCAGAGGCCCGTCCTGCTGCTGTTGAGGCATCATGTTGCCCAGGAGATGGCTGCACTGTGCTCCCTTGGCCTTCATGCGCAAGGCGGCGATGCTGGAGGACTTGCGGTCCGGGTCCATGCTGTTCAAATCGTACCCCGTTGATCCCTGACCCCATGCCAGGACCCCCCAAACAGGCTGCCCATGTGCGTCTGTCCCATGTGACCCCCAGGGTTCGGGACGCCCAGGAAGTCAGATACGCCGCTGCCGGAGTGAGGGTGAGGGGTCATACAGGACGTGACTGTGTCACAGGGCACTACGCAGCCTGGTACAGGAGACGCTCCGCTGCCGCCACCAATCCATGATGGGTTCTGGATCTGAAACGCAAAGAGAGGACAGGGTCACTTTAAATACCAAAACTATGTGGGTGAGTCAGTGCTTAGTTTTTTTCAGACACCCTCTGTGACTGAATATAATTATAAAGTAGGCCTATTGCAGAATGAAGGATGTGTGATGTGTGTGTGACAGTCCTGTTTACAAACAAAAGCACCAACCTAGGATACTCTTGCAATACAGCACAAGTTGCACAATTATTTAAGGTCATGTTTAGCTTCTGCAGTAAAGTTCATCATTCGACATCGCTCACTCCCCAAAAAAGTATTATCTTGAGCACCAGTCTCCACGTGTCTCTTCCTCGGTATAGCGCCCGGCGCGCACAATGGCCTAAAGACGAGGTAGACCTTTTATGGTAAAACGCTTTACAAATAGGCTAAGAAGATCAAGAAGCCTACGATACTCACCATGGTCTGTCAAATCGACTTGAATGATTAATTAACCTATCAACTCTGTGGAGCAACGTTCACATCATAGTCTACTTATCCATAGCCCAATATTTTAATGTTGAAAACCCTATTGTAGTGTTGCTGCAGGTAGATACATAAGTTGAAGGGAAAGACATTTCCCTCCTACCTCAGTCCTTCAACACCTTGCCTGGCTGTTTTAGTAATCTCCATGCTTCCTGTCACCCTCCTCCACAGACGGAGAGAGAGAGTGCGGTGGTCAGGGGAGCTGATAGGGGATGTGGGTGTGGGGGTGGGGGTGTTTGAGATGGGGGGCCGGGGTAGTGGTGCTGGAGACTCGCATGGAGTGGCCAGATGTGCACAGAGCTGCATTCCACACAGCATCACACACACACACACACACACACACACACACACACACACACACACACACACACACACCTGCCCTCTGACCCTCTGTGCAGATGAATAATAAATGGAGGGTTCTCTGGGTCTATGTGAGGGTGTGTCTGGCCTGTCACTGGAGCCAGGCTGACCTCACTCTCTGGGGGGCAGACAGAGAGAGGAGAGAACAGGAAGAGGAGCTGCCTCATCTGGGCTTGCTGATCTGTCATTGCATCACAGAGAAAGGCCTCCCCCTCAGCTTGAACTGCTCTCTCAAATCCTTTGTCTGTAACACCCATAAGATGTAAGTAACCCCACTCTGCTCCTCCAAGGCCTCCACCATGATAGCTGATGGGTGATGAGCATTCTGGCACAAATGGTTGCTGTGTTTCATCCAAACTTAAACAAAATGTAAGCATTTTGTTTGAGCATTTGAAAAGTTGAAGCTCGCGAATCCGCTACCAAGACCATGGTGCTTGCCTATGGAGCAGTGAGGGGAACGGCACCTCTGTACCTTCAGGCTCTGATCAGTCCCTACACCCAAACGAGGGCATTGCGCTCATCCACCTCTGGCCTGCTGGCTCCCCTTCCTCTGCGGAAGCATAGTTCCCGCTCAGCCCAGTCAAAACTGTTCGCTGCTCTGGCACCCCAATGGTGGAACAAGCTCCCTCACGACGCCAGGACAGCGGAGTCACTCACCACCTTCCGGAGACATTTGAAACCCCACCTCTTTAAGGAATACCTGGGATAGGATAAAGGAATCCTTCTACCCCCAATTGTAAAGTGGTTATCCCACTGGCTATAGGGTGAACGCACCAATTTGTGAGTCGGCTCTGGCTAAGAGCGTCTGCTAAATGACGTTAATGTGCCCTTGAGCAAGGCACTTAACCCTAATTGCTCCTGTAAGTCGCTCTGGATAAGAGCGTCTGCTAAATGACTAAAAATTTAAAATGTAAATGTAAAAGACGCTATATAAATGCGTTCAATTACTGTATTATTTATTATTTTTTTACCTGTGCATAGTTCTCAGGTCTGGCTAGAAGAGGCAGCTCGTGACGCTGTGGAGAAGTGTGTCCTGACTTGCTGCATCTGACCAAAGCGCTCCCTCTTCCTCCATTTGGCTCGGCGATTCTGGAACCACACCTGCTGGGCAAAGGTCAGGACTGAGTCACATAGTCACAGGATCCATAGATACCTATAGTTACATTTTTAGAGCATAGTTCAAAGAAGAAGATAGTCATACATGTTTTCCCTGAACATCCAATAGAACTCAAATAATATGTAGGCCTACAGTACAATATACATAGCACATAACTTGCACAAACACTGTTGTGATTATAATTGTGGCGCTGCTCCGTGTCTTTGAGCTGTAAGGGAGGAAAGAGACTGCCATGTGTATCTTAGGCCTGGGGCTCAGTGTGTCAGTGAGGCTGGGTGAACTGTGGGTAAACACTGTACAGCAGCGTGGTCAGGCACCTGAGAAACAGTCCAGGAACCTCCAGGGTTGGCCTCACAGGGCGCTCATAGAGAAGGGGAATCTCTCTCTGCCCCTCAGCCCTGGGCCTTGGCCCGTGTGCATAGCTTATTCACAGTCTCCCTCTCTCAGAGAAAGCAGAGACCTGGCTGGAGTTTGACGTCTGGGGGAGTTGACAGGCCATGTGAAGGCCTCTCTGAGTTCCCTCCTATCAGCGCCATCAGCAGGAGGCAGGAGGTTGGAGGTGGAGATGTGGAGGGGAGATGGGGGAGTGGGGGGAGTCAGTGGGGGCCGGAGGAGTTGGGTACTGGACCAGTAATCCTGAAGCTTTAAACTATAACTTTCCACCACGGTCTCAGGAGAATGCCTTTCTGATAGATGCCAATAACACTATTCTTTTCTCTATGGAAAAAGGGTTCTGAGGATCACAAAGCCAAAGCACTGTGCTATCTGCACAGACATCAATGTGCCGAAACTCCTAGTGGAAAAAAAAGTGAAAGTATGCGCTGCTCTGTAGATAAAGCAAGCTATTCTTAAGCTTAAAGTCTCAAAAGCAGCCAGAAATTCCTTTCCCTGTGATCCCTCTTCCTCTCAGATTAACTCCTTCTATTTATTGATTCGCGAAGTGGAGGCCTATTCAAAGGGAGCGCCTCCTTTGTTTTCGGCAATCTTGATTTGTCAAGAGTTTGAACTTGGTTCTGAGGATGAGCCTTTGGTCAATTAGTTTGTGGTTTACACAGCCACTGACGTGCAATTTTCCCTTTCCGTCAACCAAGTACACACACACGTGTGTACGCACACACACACACATACACACACACACACACACACGCACACACACACATATCACACATACACAGACTTTTGGAGAGTATAATTAAAAGAGGGTGAAGTAATAAATCCGTTGGTCTGATTCCTAAGGCGGGGTGTGCAATCAGAGAGGAGAAGAGAGGAGAAAGGAAGGATCTCTAGGCCTCTAATACAGACGAATGTGGAGAGGAGGTTTTCACTTGAGTACTCAAAACAAAACGTTTACAGACTCTTCCCTCCGTTCCTTTGTCTTCTGACAGGAACAGGCCAATTTTCTCATAACAAAAGTGTGCTGTAATTATTGACATCTGAGCCTAAAGCGGTTGTTTATTGAAAGCATTATTGTGTTTAAATTTCCATCAAAGCTGGTGAAAGTGATCTAAATAGAGTCAGTCTCAGATGGGCTTAGGCCTGGCCCCTCCCCCCACACAACGTCATAGGGCCTATCTCAGAGCTGGGTAACCTGATATCAGCCTGACTGTGATTGCACTTAATGTCAAGGCACAGAGCACAGAGAGCACTGTCCCTAAGCTTCACATTGTCTGTTTAGAAAGCTTTACTCACTGATTACACTGATACAGGGAATATATGGTGTTATTCTCCCGAGTGGCGCAGTGGTCTAAGGCACTGCATCAGTAAGTGCTAGCTGTCCACTAGAGATCCTGGTTCGAATCCAGGCTCTGTCGTAGCCGGCGCGACCGGGAGACCCATGGGGCGGCGGCAATTGGCCCAGCGTCGTCCAGGGTAGGGAATGGCCAGCAGGGATAGCTCAGTTGATAGAGCATGGCGTTTGTAACGCCAGGGTTGTGGGTTCGATTCCCACAGGGGGTAGGAAAAATAAAATAAAATGTATGTGCATTCACTAACTGTAAGTCGCTCTGGATAAGACGTCTGCTAAATGACTAAAATGTATATGGTATCAGAACATTTTTGTGAGAGAGAACAAAAGTAGCACATTTCCCCCCTTTTTCTTTTTGCCCCCCTGACATTATTTCTATCTCTCCTCTGTCATTTATTTATTTATTTATTTATTTATTTCACTCACTCACACTCTTCCTCCCTCTATAAATCGGAGTAGGAATTTGGGAAATTGAAAAGTGACATGGGAGAATGTTCAAACCAGAGCTTGTTTTCATTTTCTGTTTAATTTCCTGACCCCTAAACCCCTGGCTTTCCGATGCTCCCCCCTCCAACCCAGAGGAGCCACACAGACAAGACGCTCCCTCCTCACCTCTCCTCTCCCTCTTGCCACTGCTGTCATCTGTCTCTTTCCTTCTCTCTCTGTCTTCATGTCTTTCTTTCAACAGTCTCATACAACCCAAATACTCACTAGCTTCTATTGCCACGAAGCCCCTCATCAACTACAATTATAAATGATGTGGAGAAGAGATTAGCAAAGAGTACACTATGATAGTTGGATGGACTCACTCCTTGGTTCACATGCACCTTCTCCCTTTGTGTCTTTTGACAGTGACCCACCAGTAGAGCTGTTGATCATGTTGGGACAGTGAGTATCTATCTACCAACAGATACTGTTTGTTTGTGCTTTCTGTCCGACTTCTCCCTAGACAGGTTCTGTTCCACAGAGCTAAGTGTTTGTGTGTGCACACTGGGTAGTGACAGTAATTGGTAAAGACGTTGACAGCTAAAGTAGCTTAGAGACTTACTATGAGGCTTTAGTTATGTTCCAGCACAGAGAGAAAGAACACAGAAATGCCAAACTGTCCTGGCAGGAAGCTGCATGGGGATACAGCTACTTTGAAGTCAGAGACCAGCTTTGAGGATTGATAATCTGCCACTGCTGTTTCCATACTATAGCACGGCCCAAATGGACCTGCAAATAGTACACAATGGGGGTATACAATGACTAAGTATTTCTACCTTGTATAGTTACCCAGCTGAATGAGCACAACATCTAATATCTAATATCATATTTACATGATTTGTTATTATGCTTTCTGATGGGTTGCTGTCCTGTTTTATATGAACTAAGGTCTGTAGTTTGGTCCTTAACTCATATTGGCATTTCATTTAGCCTTATATACTGCCCATGTCAAACAACGTCCAGCAGCCTCAAGAGCTGTGGACTGACAGCAAGGTAGTCTGAGAGAACGTGATGTTATTGAAACCCTTGACCTGTGACCTGTAGATGTCATCTGGAGTGCATATGACTCAGAGCTCAACCGACTTCCTCCCTTTGAAACCAGTAGACAGAAAAACAAACATTTCTCTGGCTAACGTTTATAGTCAGGCAAGTTTACAAGCTCCTCTTGTTCAGTCTCGTTACAGTGGACTAAAGAGAGGGTATTTCAGTTACAATCTGAAAAACACTGCCTTGACCAGGAAGTATTTGTTTGAAATCTATTGACAACTCACAAAACTGAAATCTCAGTGGAATTCCAATCGACCAAAACGTACAGTACTACTGAGCTTTATAGCAGGACAAATTCTTGTAGGATTTAGTTGAACAGTTTGTCCACTTTAGATGCAGAATTCATGAGGTGTGAAGCTCCTTTTTTCTGAGTAAAGTTCTTTGACTGATGAGGCATCTTGTGTCTTTTATCTTTTAACTTGAATGGTTTAAGAGGGCCAGGAATGGGAGAACTTAGGCTGTAAAGGGCCCAGCTGAACCAGCCCTCCCTTATAGCTAGAGGAATAGCATACCCTTCAGAGAGAGAGAGAGTGGGGGGGCTCTAGGCTGAATTACAACCCTCTGGCTTCAGGGACTTCCTGTGTTTCACTGTGAGGGGTTTCTTGCCACTGCGCCCAACACATGTCATATAAAGACCCGATCCAGCCTGATCTCATCCCTCAGACTCTTTCACAGAGCACTTGCTCTCTTTACTTTCACATTACGTTTGTATTTACAGATATTGGTGTCAGTGTTGTACTGCTATATTCTGGCATGTTTCCTATGGATTAGTGCATGATGGTTGCTGCGAACCTCACAACTTACCAGAGGCTCAGGGAAGGTTTTCACACTTACCCACGAGACCATGGGAGGGACACATTCTTTCCTGAACAGGATGTTAATGAAAGAAAAACACAATGAATCAAGGCTTTTGGTAGACTTTGTGTGTGTGTGTGTCTGTGTCTGTATCTGTTCTCCAGCGAGGGGGGTCTCATCAGCTATCCACCAATGCTGGAATGCGGCAGTAGTCATGGACGGATTATATGTAAATCAAAGGGGAAGGTCACAGGAAGGTTGTATGTTTGTAGCCCCAGACCTGGTTAGCCACTTGCAGTACTCAGTTCAGAAGTCCAGGGGTTCAGGTGCAGGCTAGGTTGTGGAGCTGAGCAGAACCAAGCATGTCTCCTCATATGTGGATGAAGGTCTGCTCCCTTGACAGTGAACATATGAGGCCCAGCTCCAGCCTCAGCCCCTGGGGGCCCCCTGCCCTGCGTTGGCCCCTACTCCCCTACTCCCACATTACCAGATAACTCTCACTCTCACCCTGGTGGCTTGGTGACGTTATCTCTCCAAAGCCACAGATGTTGAGGGATTAATGTGGTTCTATCCACAGTCTCCTAATCATTAGCTGTGTCCGGTTTTTGTTAAAGTCCTCTCAATAACATACAGCCGCCATCTGATTCGAGATAGCATTGGTCATTGTTCTTGTTTGGCTAGTCGTAGCTTAAAGGGAAAGGATGCTCAAGTTTAGAACTCTACCAATTGTTCTTCTGTGTATAATGGTGATCATCACTGTTATTGATGTGTAATGAAAGTGATACTGCTAGACTGAAGTCACAGATCTTCACAGAACCTGAGTAAGTAGTGGTTAGCGTAGAGTTCGCTCAGGTGAACCAGTCTTACCTGTACACGGGCTTCGGTCTAGGTCAGTCCTGAGGGCCAGTTGCTGCGGGCGTACACACTCAGGGTAGTGGGTCTTCTGGAAGACCTTCTCCAGCTCCTCAGTTGGTAGCTGGTGAACGTGGTCGTTACGCCCTCTTCTTGCCCTTGTTGCTCTCTCCCTCGCCCTTGTCCATGGGGCTGGCCATGTCCGAGCCCGGTCCGGTCCGACGGGCCCTTCACGCCTTGATCCTTCACACTCAGGTAGCTGCCGTCCATCCCAGAGGGGTCAGAGTTCGGGGTCAGGTCAGAGTCTGTCAGTCCTGAGCTATCTTTACCTGGAAAGAGGATGAGAGAAGTAAGGTGTTAGAACACATTATATCTAGCACTGTGCTGAATAATTATGGATTTGGTTATCATTGACATCATATGTGTTGGGACTGACGTGCAACAGAAAACTAATTTAGACTGTGTTTACAGTATTATGTAGCACAAGCACAAGGACCAAATGACTCTTGCACCCATGTTGTTCTTTGAAAGCTTCCTGGTCAGTTAGTTCCAGGTCTGGACTCTGGTTCAGGGTGTGGTTAGGAGTGTGTGTATAAGCTGTGTGACTGCCAGAACACTCCTTCCATACTGCTGCTCATAAATCATGGAAACAGACACCCTGGCAGGCAGTAATTGCAGACTAATAGAAAATTACAGGTTTTCACATTTCTCTCTCTCTCTAGTATGGTTGGGGTTGGAGTCAGGTCTTACGCTGGGGGAACTCAGGTCTTCAACGCAGGCGTGGGCTGGGCGTGGTCTGTGGTGCGGTTGCAAGCTGAAGCTCACTTAGTAACACAACCAAACTAACCCGGCAACAAGAGTGTCAGTGGCAATCTGCTGGACAGTAATTTGTAGCGATGGGAAACACACACAGCAGCCTAGCCGTGAAACCTCAGTCAGCCTACTGATCATAAATTCCCATGATGCTGTCTGTGCCAGTGTGCCGTCTCATTCATTATTCCACTACATCACCAATCCTCTGTGCCCTTACTGCCCTCCCTGCCTGTGGATCATTAAACTCTCTCCATTACGGCTTCTATTAAGGGGGTCTGTTTGGGGTCCTGGGAAGGCAATGTGTTGTCATACTCACTCAAATGACTGCAAACCCTCCCCTTTGGCTCTAGGGTGTTCAAGGGGGGTATAGAATATTGTTTGGGGTCCAAGCCAAACCTCACATCTGCCTCTCAACCCCTCTGCTTGGTGATGTCCCCTCTGGCTCAGTCTAGTGGTGAGTCCAAGCACTACGCTCCCCTCTGTTTAGCTTAGCTCTAAGAGACAGGGAGTTATTTTAGGGAGCCCAGGGTTGGGACGTGCTCATTTCTTATCTGAGGCTGGGGTAAAGCCTTGTCAAGTTAGAGCCATGGGGTGTAGGTGTGCATGTGAGCTTCTGGTGTGCATACTGCTCTCAACACAGCAGGACAGCATGCCCTCCGGCCCTCCACACAGAGCCTTGTTGGGTAATGTGCTGTAAGGTGAGGGGACCTGATAGCTCATCTGATGATACACACACCCCCGGTCCCCCGCCCTACACACACATCTTTCAAGGACTTGGGTAAAGGGAGCTGGGTAACCATGCGAACGCTAAACCGCATAACAGTCAATGACACCATCAGAAATACAAGCCTTGTGTTATAAGATTTGTTTACTGCAGGGGGCCACACTTAGGAAAGCCCACTTCCTACCATAGCACTGTAATTAAGTTGTTCACTTATACCAATCAATGTTGCACTGTTATGTTTCACCCGTCTGATTCTCAAAACCTCCAACTACTGTAAGTTAAAGCTTTTCCCTCAGAGTTGGATATGAGGAAAAGATTACTCCTGGTGTTGGTAATTAATCGTGAGGGCCTGATTTGAGCCGTCTCAGCAGCACGCTCACTCTCTCTGGCTGTGTCAGTTTGCCTTCCCTGGGCTGCTGCCGAGCACCCTGGCCACTGTGGACTGTCAGGCAGGCAGACAGCATCGACCGGGGCCCGGGCCCTGGCCAGGGGGTATAATGGCTCCCACTTGCCTGCTGCCTGCCCAGGACTGACACATCCTGTTAAGCCTGAGAGGAGCGAGCTCAACGCATTTACCAAAACGTAAATCATTTCTAGTTATTCCCTCATATGCCCTGCACCAATGGTCCCAACAAGGCAAGGCTGTCAGGCTGTTTGAAATCAAGGGCTCTCTGCTGATCAAAGGCTCTTGTTTATGCCCTGTGTCATTGATGGTTTTTGTTGTGACAATCTCCCACTTGTTATCCGTGTGGTGGGTCGTGGCTGAGAGGCGAGACATACTCCACTGCCCAAGGTCAACAGCAGTGGGACCTCCCGGGGGCTGGGCTATATGGATGAGGAACATGAGAAAGTCTTACTGCAGGATACCCATGCAGTGGAGGGAGCCCTGAGTGAACATAGCCATTAAAGGCTAATGTTGAATTGTTTCTTCCTGTTAACAGAGCTGGGTTAGTAAAAGACGGGTAGAAGGAGATATGCCTGTAGAGAGAAGCCCACTGAGAGTAATTGGCATGGAGAGGTCCATCTGAAATAGCAGAGGTAATATTTTCTCCACCTCTCCTATGGAAGTAAAGAGCTTATCAGTCATCACTAAATGCAGTATCATGATCACTGATGGGGGAGGCAGACATTTCCTTTTAGCATCATGGTGGATTTTCCTGAAGATAACTAATCCTCAGACACTTTCACCTTAGCTGATTGGATTACACAATCATATTTGGGTTTAGTGAAAGTATGATATGTTATATACTATATAAAGCAAAGACACTTCTGTCTCTATGCCAGGATATGTTCTGACATGCTGCTGTAATTTATCAGTGGTTACAGTTAACCCCCCTCTCATTTTCACCTTTCACCTTTTATACAGATCTAGATCTCAGCATCCCTGATACAACACTTGGAAGCAAGCAGACAATAAACTCCTCAGTCCCTTCCACTAAAACCTCATAGCATGCGTGTTTCCCATTTAGAGGAATCTGCTCTACAACAGTGTTTTGAAACGCAACCACTGATTTTTTTCTTTTTACTTTGCATCCAAGATTCCACATCAGTTTCAATTACAGCTCTCTGACGGAGAGAGGCAAGTCTGGAGCCCATTGTTCTTTGTCTTCCCCAACCCTGTTAGGGATCTGACATACCAAGTCTACAGTGACTGTACTACTGCTGTGATCTAAAATTGAAATAGCTTCCCTGTTCCTTTCCAGTTTTATAACTGCTGTCTTATGCTATTTGTATGTTTGATTAAAGTTAGAAATAATGAGATGTGATACAAAACTGTTGCTGTGTCGAAGTACAAGGTAGTTCAGAACTGAAATCTTAATGTTATTCTTTACAATGTCAAGGAAACAGAATACTGTACAAAATCAGTCCAGATCTGACCAAGCTGAAACCAAGAGGGTCTGAAAGGAGAGTTCATCAGTGGGTGAGAGAGAAGAGGGGGTGAGGTTAAATCAGAGAACTAATTGGCAGTTTAACCTTAAGAGTATTCACACCTGCCTGCAGAGCAACACAGGGTCTTGTAAACCCCCTTTTAATAGCGTCTACATTTCCCCCATAGAAAATGTCTTCAAACGTAATTTTATATTTTGCACTGTAAGTCATTAAAAAAGATGTGTCCACAGAAAATGTCAAAATAAGAAAAAAGATGGTCATGTTAGAGTAATAAATATGATCATCATAGCAGCTATGCTATGAGGGGTAAATGACAATAGTCCCTGCCCTTGGATATCAGTGCTGGACCCCTTAAAGTTAGCAAGGGTCAGACCTTCACTGGGGACAGACGCTAAGTTGCTGCCGAAAACGAGAGGGGAACATCAAAGTGTAATTTAACTGGTAGTAAAGCGACAGGACGCCTCCCCAGCCTCTTTATTGAATAGAATGGCTAGGGTCAGCTCACAGCATTTAAAATAAACACTATAAATTAGACTCCCTGCGGTGACCGAGAGCGATTAATGGCAGAATATTCCCAAACCCGAAAGAATATCCCAAAATATTAGAAAACATAAATAAAAGAGATTAAGTGTGTGTAGTCTAGGCTTGATAGATCCCTGTTTTGACTGGACCCAGGGAGCAGAGGAAATTTGTGTAAGCTGTTTTCTCTGCTAAGCATTTATTTGTAACTCAAATTTGGTTTGTTTTCCCTTCTTAGAATATGGATTGAATCGTAATGGGAGGCTTTGTGCTCTGAAGTCCCGCCAACTCTGTGAAGTCCTCTCTTCCTGCCAGTTCCGCTGGCTGTGAGGCTGTTACATAAAGACAGAGACACTAACTAACACAGGTAGTGGATGGAGAGACTGACTGGTGTGTTGAGATGTAAACTTTGTCATGCCTACATCATGACAAATGAAAAGTGATGTGAGAGACATTGATCCCTTTTATTGCAGCCTGTGAGTGTCACCACAAGGAATTAGCATGGGGAGAGCCTTATTAGCAAGCCCTCTGCCTACACTGCCATTTGCAAAACCAGAGCTAATCGCCTACCCAAAGGCAGATGGAGTCAAGTCTCAGCAGTTCTTACAAACCAGTCCTTCTTAAACGATCTTGTTTCTGGTCAGGAGCACCATGACACCACTACGAATAGCACCGCAGTATGAGTAGGCTATGGTGTCAATTGCAGTCCTTGAAACAGGTCAAGGTTAGCCTAAGCTGGTGCTCACTAGGCCCATGCCTTTCTCATATCACTGCTGCACTCTCATATGCCTGCCGTCGTAAACAAAACCTCAGCTCACGGATGAAAAAGTTCCATAAGTACCTCTCTGACTAGCTTATAGCTACAGTAGTTTGGGAGCATCTGATAGGTAAGCGTCCACTTTGAAGTCAAACACTGACTGTGCTGAGAGGGATGATTCATCCCATCAGGCTGCTGTGAAGTGCACACGCTGCGCCAAAAAACAACTGCTATGGGAGCGTATCCATAAAGCCTGAGACACTGATCAATCATCCCTCTCTCTCTTCAATGTTCTTCATCTGTCTGAGAGTCTCTCTCAGGCCCTAGAGCACGGCAGGATGTCCACTAGCCTGAGACTGGGCAGGGCTGGGGCTACTCAGTGCCTTTTCCACAGTTTGGCTAGCTCTAAAACAAGGTCAAGACAGTGTTAGACAATTACACATAAGACAAAGGAATAAAGCTCTATTTGTCTTTCTGAAACCAACTTATTACCATATCTGGAAACACTTTCCCCTGCCCTTATACCCATGTAAATACACAGTAATAACTGTAACAACACCGTAACTTCCATTTTGCTAAGTTGTGATGGAGATATAATACCCAGTGTAACGCAAAGTTCATGCAAAATAATATTTCACTGCGTATGCTGTGGTTTTAACCAGTACTGTACTAAAATGACTAAAAGAAAGAAAGTCTACATGTTCCAATAGATTTGAGGTTATTTGAATGAGTGCAGAGGGAGACCCCCCTGAGAGGGGACGGCCTCTTAATGTGAGATCCTCTCAGTTTATCTAACAGTTGACGTTATGTTCCCTCCTCTTTTCCCAGTGAGGTCTGAATCTCTCGGGTGATGTTAAAAACCACAATGAAGCAAACATACATTTTACGAGTGCACTGGAATGCCATAATAAAAAAACAGAGGTTGGTCACTGTCCTTTAAGCATAATGTGGATTCCACTTTAAGACACTGATATAGAAGCTATCTAACAATAGCATTGTTATACTGAAGTAAATACAATGTGGAAAGAGCACTAGATTGTCCTTGGTGGTACAAATTTCTAATCACTTGTAACTAAGCAAAAATGATCCTCTGCTTGTGAAATAATACATAATTTCATATAGACTTCTTAAAATTCTTTACATGCAGCTCCCATGTGAACTTACATACTACTCTGTCATTAGGAAACACCACATGAAATCATGTGATTCAAAAAGCAACATGCTTATAATTTCAGCTTGTGATGGGTGCCAATGCCCATGCCAATGGACATGCTAACTTTTTACTACACTATAACGTCTGAGTAAATGTATCCGCAGTAGGTGATATTACAGACTCTAATCTTCTGAGATATTCTTTGTGCTGTACGTCTGATCAGTAAGCATCCTCTGAGGGCCTCAACTATGGAGGGTTTAGTTACACAGCAGAGGAACAGACTGCCGGACTGAGAGAAGCCTGAGTAGGAGGTTCGCTGTAGCCCTGTCGCACTCCGGCCGGCAGATTGAGCCTAATGTAAATTGCTGTGCCAAAATATGAGCTAACTGGTAAAATGATCCTAGGTCCTTGTCACCTCTAGTCATGTCAGCAACCTGCTGAAGTATGTCCTGGTTCTCCAGGCTTCACAGCACTTCCATGGCTGCTTTCTATTACCCGCTGCTCAAATAAATCAGCACAGACGGACAGAAAGAAAGGCTCAAATGGTTGTGCTGTACTAAAGACGGTAGAGAGAGATATGGCAGCAGATTGTGTTTTGGTGGCTTCAGTCTAGATTGAAAGGATCTCACTGGACAGTTTATTCACACCTCCTATATCCTCCCTCTCTTTGAGTGAAAACACGATATTGTAACCGCAACTATATACCAAATGCTTGTAATGTCACAACAAAGGATCTTCCTCTCTCCGTCTATAGCTCACGAATAGTTCATTGGAAAAGCTCTTGGAATGTTAAGGTAAATAGTTATCCAGACTACAAATGTTGCGGGAAAAAAATTGTGTTTCTGTTTGGATTCCTTTGGGCTTTAGATCGATTCTCTCTGGAGAATTTGGGTGTCCAGCTCTTCTAAAAAGGGCAGGAAACAAGAGTTAAAGGTCTCTGTGTCCTGTCCTTAGGGAGGACGGTCAAACACCATAAGAGGAAAACTCCTGTTGCTTCAAGAAAAATACAAAGAGATTGATGTTCCTAGTTTAGAGGTTATGTTCTCAATGAGTACTCTGACCACTTTTGACATTGCAGAGAAGTCAAGGATAGCTATCTCTGACTATGTGCATTGTTTGTGTGTGTTAAACCAAGTCAAGAAATTATATATTTTTCTTATATATTTGAATGTAAAACAACACAATCCCCCAATTTAAAGGCCACCTGTTGTCAGATTTTATCAGGTTGAATTTTGGCCACTCTCCCTTAGATGTTCAGAGCCAGGCCCTAAATATCCTCCTACCTGGAGGAGAGGAGTCTGGTTTATGGAGCCTAGGTGTCCAGTGGAGTCTACAGGCTTTTATCACTGCATGTAGACTCGGCTAGGAAAGGGACTGCTCTCCCCTACTGCTAATGCACTGACCTTGTATATGTTGTCCCTGAAGTAGCATACTGTTGGTCCAGTGCTGCTGGACCTGAGTGAACCTCAATGTAACTGCACTGTTGGGTCGTAGAAAGTGTCCCATTGTTTCATCTTAAGAGGTTTTCATGGAGGAATGGTTGAAACCATGCCATTTGTTACCCTATACTGTTTTGGAGCAACAGTTTTTACCATCATTCAATGGTGGAATAGAAAACCTGTAGGAAAATCTAAAGGGTTCAAGCTGTCATTTACAATTTGGTTGACAAAACATTACATTTCACTTTGCCTCATTTCTTAGTTGCAGGCACAAAGTATTTGTTTCCTTCCTGTTACAGTATGTAAATATGTGCAAGCGCAGTACAGCATGTTAACGTCCACAAAATCATTCACTGATCCTTTCAATCACCTGCAACCCACCCCATAACCAAATATTGTATTGGTGACATGTTGTGTGTTTGAATGCAGCACTTGTTTAGCAAGGACTGCCTGTGGTTATGAGGGGCTGGCCTTTGAAAGTATGACAATAACTGGGGGAAGTGCTTATGTACATCTGAGTCACATTAATGGTGGAGGTCTCCTGTAGTGCTGAGGTTTTCCTGCCTGCTCTTTAACGCTCGCTCTATCTGAGGAGTCAGCCATACCTTTGGTCAGGCAAAGCTGCTGCAAGGGTGACGGGCCACTGTAAAAACATGCATGGTCTACCCAGCCAGGGTCCTCCTGTGATACCATATTCAGGGTTTCCCAAACTTGGCCCTGGGAGCACGTTTTTGGTTTTTTGTCCTAGCACTATGCAGCTGATTCAAATAACCAAAGCTTTATGATGAGTTGTGTAGTGCTAGGGCAAAAAACTAAACGTGCACCCATAGAACATCACGTTTTACTGGGACCTTTGTTTTGAAAGGTCATATAACAATTTTGAGTGGTCTTATCATGGAAAGAATATAGTTGTATATTGTCAATTCGAATGTGTCATCTGTTGTAAAATATTAGATATGTCCTTTGGTGTAAACTTCCTTTTTAGTGGCTGACTTATTGCTTCAATAAGATACATTAGGATGGCATCATTAGGCTAAGTATTATTTATGGCGGTTTGTTTGGGATTAACAGCAGAAATAATTTTCTTTACATCTACCGATGTTATGTAGACTACAGGTCACTGGCAAGTTCAACCGAACGCAAAAGAAACAAACTCCTTGAAATCTCCCGAAAACAGCGCTGGTATTATCTTCAAGGGCCCCCGCGGTGGCTAGCGGGAAATATTGTAAAGACTGTGGCTCCAGGAATTTCTGCCTACCTGCTTAAACCTGATTGAAGTAATAACTCACAAAGTCCCCGTTGAATTACCTGCCATGACTTATACCTGTGGTCGAAACCAATAAGGCTTCCAAGACCAGGTTCAGGGTCTTTAAAACGTGACCCCAAATAAGATCTCGTGAGTGATTATGTGATCTGGTAAAGAATAATCTTCCCCGGACACAAACGCATTCCATTGCAAATATGACCCCGAGTTGATAGGAAAGTGTGACAATGTGTTTGGTTTTTTAGTATAGGATTATGTGATTCAAACGCACTTTCACATCGATTATTCAATTTTCAGTCCGTGTCTATACGTTTTCATTAGTTGACTTTGTATATGCCGAGCATATTCGTCATTTCTTACAGGTCTCGGCCTGGTCTTTTACGCGCTATATTAAGCACGCATCTCCTGTGAGTCATTACGTACCAAAGGTTACGCAAGGCCATAACACAGGATTGGAAATGTAATATATGAAGAACAGAATATTATGTTTAATTTGAATAACTTGTAGGCTTAATGTTATAGGCATACCACGTTTGGCGCCCGTACGTAATGTGCTTAAATGACCAATGCAGAAAAGACTGCACATAAGGGTTCAAGTTTGGATCGGAGTATTTACTCATTTATTTCA
Organism: Coregonus clupeaformis; assembly: GCF_020615455.1. Classification (NCBI taxonomy): domain Eukaryota; kingdom Metazoa; phylum Chordata; class Actinopteri; order Salmoniformes; family Salmonidae; genus Coregonus; species Coregonus clupeaformis. Next base: position 391,176 of record NW_025533759.1, on the reverse strand, counting down.
GGTGAATATTTTCTTGTTCAGAATTATCTAAATGATCTAAATATTGGAAGCTATATAATGACTATGTAACAGGCAACTTGTTGCTTTTTGAATAATAACTTGTTGCTTTTTGAATAATAAAGACGTGCATACGGTAAATTACTTCTGATTCATCATAATATGCTCATTGGGTTAACTATTGTTTAGCTATTATTATTATCATTAGTGGTAGTAGTATTATTTCCATTGATTCCCAGCAGTGATCAATCAGTCGCATACTCTTGACAAAGCAAGTGTCTCGTGTTATTGTGTTGTTGTCTAAAGTTATTTGATTAAACCAAAGAGATTCGATAACATCTGCACAGCAGACCATCATTAAATCTTATATTGATGGCTATGCTATGTTACGTCACCCGTTTCAACTAATTATGTTGCGAGGAAAAAGACTGATTGGTTTATATGCTTTCATTAAGGTTTACAGGAATCCTATTCTGGCACGTTAGTGGCATATTTTCAGTGCCCAGCCCGCCTCCGTAACTCAGCTGTAAATACTTAATAATGTAATAATACAATTACGACTGTTATGATGATGATGATGATGATAGCTTAGTCATCAACAATAATATAATCTTTATCCTCATTAATATCATCCTGCTCCTCATCATGGTAGCCATTAGCCAATAATAAGAACAGCATGGAAAAGTTTAACTAAAGTTTCTTCATGTGCACTTTTTCTCACGTTGGCCCGTTAGACCAGACAATTGATCAATGTCTTCTCCTTGACAGCAGTGATTCAGTGCTTTCGCTTTTATATTGACATCTCAACTCGTTATATCCTCTTTGGTTGTGTCCTCCTTTTTTCATTTTCTCGAAGGACTGGACTCCTGTCGTTTACACTAGATATTCATTAGAATATCTGTAATAGTGATTCATTAACAGGTTTGGTGAAGTCTATACTTTCGTTCAATCGAACCGTTTCCATGCATGGTTTTTTTATCCGATTCTTACAAGTGCAAATTGATGTTAGTATATTGATGGAAATTGTTAAGTATTCTAATTTCATTCTATAATTTCAGTAATCTGACATTTAAATTTAATTTGGATGTTGTTTGTGCTAGCAGCACTGTCCAGTGTCCATATGTTCACTGTGCATGCATCTTTAGTGTCGATTTTTTCTTCTTCTATTAATTGATCCGGAAAAACGGAAAATACATGTTATTGTTATGTTATAAGTCAGATGTAATGGGGATTACATTTTAACTTTCTAAATTGCACAGATAGATGGAAATATTCTTAAATTTCCCTCACAGAGGGAATGCAACGCACGCGCCTGGTTGACGTTCTAACATGACAGCACAGCATCCATTATTTAGAAGGAAAAATGAAGGATTATTGAAATTGTAGTGCTTTTATACTTATTCTTGCGCTACATTAAAGTTAATGTTACCTACAGCGTTCAATAAACTATCATGTGTTTCGATCAATGTATATGTGCTCTTACTTTTTGTAATAAAATATTTGAAGAATGTGGGTTTAAATGAAGGAACGTTGGACATCTTTGATCTAAATGTAGCCTAAACCTGAGACAGAATTGGGCCAAATTGAATTAAAATGTTTTAGAAATGAGCTAACTACGCTAACGTTAATAGCAATTAGTTTATAGACACTTCAAAATGTGAGACTGAAATAATTATTTGGCAGAAAGTCTTATTTTTTTTGCACTGCTTTAGTCTTGTTCAAGTAAACCATTTTCTTGAGGATTCATGGCCTACGTATCGAATATCATCTGGCTTTGGTCACTGACTTCTCAACAGTAAACAACAAATGAATCACGTTTGAAATTTGTAATAACTCCTACAATTTTTCTTAGCACTTGCCACTCTCCTGAGAGAGGTTCCGTAAAGCTTTTACCGCTGTATTTGATGCTTCCCTCCAGTTCATCATCTGAGAAGCCGCTGTATGTCCGTGGGTTTTCATCTCACCCACAAGTTGCTCGCAGATGGTTAGAGAAAGCGTTGGATTTTGCGGTATTTGTGTTAAATTTATAGCATGGGCGGATTTTCCTGCGCTCAAGATGTGCCCTTTGCTAAACCTCTGCAGAATATCTTCAACATGAAGATATTTTTGGGTAATTCAGTAGAGGGGTTATTTCTTATTCAGATGGAAGAGTAGGTATTTTATGCATCACATATTCATTTTACGCAAAGCAACTGTGGGTTTCCAGTTACAAAGTTAAAGGTTGTATTCCCCTGTAGCTCAGTTGGTAGAGCATGGCGCTTGCAACGCTAGGGTTGTGGGTTCGTTTCCCACGGGGGCCAGTATGAAAATGTATGCGCTCACTAACTGTAAGTCGCTCTGGATAAGAGCGTCTGCTAAATGACTAAGATGTATTTCCTTGTCAAATAAACGAATATTGCTTAGGAACTTGTGATCCATTGTATTGTATGGTCATACAAAAATCTATAAGGTCACCAATACCCATGTCACGCTAACGCAACGTTTCTACAGGCTACTGTCGGCCAGAGGCCTTTACAGTGTTATTTTGTCAGGTCAGCAAATCAGGCTGTTTGATCAGCAATGTTCAGTTCACCATAGGCTATCAGTTTGGCCAATATTTTCTATAAGAATCGGATTATCTTTACCTTGATATCATATGGTGCCGAAACATGTGTGTGTGTGTGTGTGTGTGTGTGTATCATCGATAGATTCTTAACATTTGCAAACTCCCCAATATCAATTGCTCACGAGAAAATATTGAGTAAGTAGCCTATAGATTTAAAGAGACTAGGGATAATAACAATATTAGTCCGCTGATAAATTATTTCCCCATATTAAAGTCAATTCGACGCTCGGTAATTTTTCATGCTTGAAAACGTGTTAATTCAATTGTCCGATTCAGATTCAATATTAAGGATTGTAATGCAGATTATCGCATTAAATATAGCCTAATTTAATTCAATCGTCAAAGGGAAAATGTGATAGTCGTAATTGTGTTACAGGGGATGGTTGTGGCCGATATTGGTAATAAGTTGTGAAGTCCAGCACATTGACTTTGTAAAGACTCATGCATTGACAAATGTTCGTATGCGATTAGTGATATTATCCTAACACCCGGAATGATAGCAGACGTGATTACTTCACCCGTTTCTTTTGTTTTATCATCGGTTCTGGTTATTGGAAGGAATTTCTCAACTTACAGGAAACTGTTTACGAGGCATGGGGAGACAGGCAAAACGTTCCCAACTTTGAGAAGAAAATACGCAAAACATCCCTCATAAGTGGGGGCATAGTAAGTCAAGTGAACAGATATTTACACCGAGCAGTGTATACAGAACACAAGCACAATTTCTGTCGTCATTTGATGTGGTTTCTCTACAAGGGTAAACAACACAGGACACGGGAAATCTCAGTTTGTTCGAAATAGAACTGTGGTTTACTCACCATAGCAGGGAATGAGCGCTCCGTTGTGTCCGCTTTCTTGGTGCAGTTTGCTTCCTTCAGGGGGTTTTGCAAGAAGATCTCTGCATGAAGAGGTGGTATTTGTTAAAGGTGCCTTCCCCAGCGGTGGCATCCAATGACTGGCACTCCTGTTGGAATGGGCTCCGAGACTTTTCTCCGTAAGCCTGACCTTTGTTGGGCAGGAAAGTGGGACTGTATTTGGTGTCACTCGCTTGGAATGTCCTAAACGGGTTCGTCGGATGATCCCTACCTTGCGGTGCAGAGGGGCTATAATATGAATCCATGGATGTCATATCACAGTATGAGACGCACGTCTCGGCGTTCATGCCTAAAAAAAGTTACTGGGAGAAAAAGACGTCCAAACTTTTTTCTTTCTTTCCGTTTTGGAAAGGGAAGCAAACAGATAACCTCACTCTCTCTCGCTCTTCCACATACGGATGAACACACACACATACACACTGTCACGCACACACACATACACTGGCGCCGCAGCTGTGTTTGGTTATAAAACGATTCAGATGTTTTCCAGGAACCACTCGCTGACCAAAAGCTAAAAACTCCCCCTTAAGGTTTAGAGGAGTATCAAAAATGCGTCTTTCTTCAGAAGATGCAACCCAGATCTCCCCGATACACACTACCTAGAGCTGTGCGGACTTTAAGTCAAGACCTCTCCGGAGTGATTATGTTGATGAAATGAATGGGTGAGGTCAGACCTTTCCTCAGAAGAAAAAGTTTTTTTTTTTTTTTTTATATGTGGGGGGACTTAACACATGACATTAATGTAATTAGGGTATGAATATATAACTAATTGTAAGTGAAGGGGCAACATCGAGAGCGCAATTTTATGGTTGATTCGCAATGGTTCGTCAAGAGGGGACTTCTTCCAGACAACTGAGATCTCGACACATACAGGACAATATAGCCTATCTATGTTTCATGTGTATTGTGTGATTTGTGACACGGAGAACTATTATATTTTTTTCTGGTTTCTATTTATTTGTTTGAGAGTAAACCTAAAGTTGGTAGAGCATGGCGCTTGCAACGCCAGGGTTGTGGGTTCGTTTCCCACGAGGGGCCAGTATGAAAATGTATGCACTCACTAACTGTAAGTCGCTTTAGATAAGAGCGTCTGCTAAATAACTAAAATGTAAAATGTAAATATAAGTAATATGCTGTCCTCTGGGGGGTATATGTGTTTTAAGCAGAATTACATTTTATTTTTATGGAAACCATATCACTCAGAAAATATTTTCTATCGTTAAAGATGAGTTGGCCTATATTCAGAATATCTACAACTGTATCCTTATATCCCGTTGATCTAACTGACTTTTTGAAATTAATAATACTTTTTTCTCATGTCATCAACTGATTGGTGATAAATCACATTCCACTTATAATTTATCACCGTGTCAAACCCTTCCCCTCTTGATGTGATTCATTTGATGTGAATGATATATTGTAAGTTCGTTAATAGCAAATAATTTAACTTAAGCCTATAGCAGGGGTTCTCAAATTAGACACGTTTGCAAAGGTTGAATGGGTCCCGTCGAAAAATGAACCACACTGCTATAGCCACGTTTAATTCAGCTAAATCATACTATGTAGACCTAAAGGCTTATGGGCTCAAAATTATTATCTAATGATTTCAGTGAAATAAGTCCAATATGTCTTAATAATTGGATATATTTATATATTACAACGATTATTGTAAACTCAGCAACAAGCACATCACTGAAATGTCAAAACGTAGTGGTATGAGTCATCGTGTTTTCTATTGCCACTTACTTCAATATTTTAATAACAGATTAGGCCTATGTTAATGGGCTGGTGGGACGTTGGGACATTTATAGGCTATGTCACATGCAGGAATAAAACATGTTTTCCTCCTTGATTAATTTATTTCATTGTTATCTCCAATTTTGTAGGATATTGTTCAGCAAATTACATATTTTAATTGAATTAGTGAAGACCATGCTTGGCTACTATAGCCACTGTATTTAGCATTGGACATATGGCTATTACGCTACACTCTTATTACAGGGAGTTGCTGTGTAAAGCCCCAGCTAAATTCTGGTTTCTCTGGTGAAACATATTCCGCGTAAAATATCTCTGCAATAGGCTATCTGCAACAACATGGTTCTTTGATCGCTGAATGTTCACGGTGTAGTTCATAGGTAATCAGCATGGAAACGAGACTGAAACCCTCCTAAAACCTACAAGTGAAGTGGTGACGACCGGGTAGTGGGACATGATTAGGCTACATTAAAATGTGATGTCATCAATGAAGCAAATTTAGCACAATCTTACACTCATAGTTCATGTAAAAACCTTGAATGCGTGGGCTGAAATCGAGTCAAACTTTTCATGAAGATTAATGCCTAAATTAATGTTTAATTAAGTGTATCAAACGCAATATAAAAAACACAATTAGCCTACTATATGAAACGTTTCTCAAAAAGGTAGCAAAGGCCTAGTCAAAGACAGCCTCTATCGTTGGAGCTATTCGAAAATGAGTGCCTTTTGCTATAGATCACTTTCAGATGACAGCAAAGGCCTACATGCTTTTAGATACTGCAAAACGAATGTTCATTAAATAAAATAATGAGGCGATAGAGATTTCCGTTAAAACTATTGGACATGGTTACATGGTGATATTACAGGAAACGGACTTGAGCATTCAAACACTTAAATCATTCATTGATATTATTTACTACCCAGGGAAACGTAATCAACCCAGCATAACGAAGTTTAATATAGGCTGCATTAAAGTGGCCTTGTTAATGTAACCACACGCTATAGTACACTTTAGGTCTACACCATGTGCAGTTTTATCTATGCAGTTCGTGGTGATTGGTTTGGTGATTCGTTTGATTGTTAAATTAAATTGAAAATTATAATCGTAAATTAGGCTACATGGTTTAGTTAGTCTCTATATCTTTCCCGTTAGAGCAGACTTAGGCCAATCTTACCTGTTAGACTGGCCTAGAGATAGCCTTTTCTCCTTTACTGTCAACAATAAAAACCAAGGCAAATGTAGGGACGTTAAGGACGCTATAAAACAGGGTTATCCAAAGCCGCCTTCCATATTAAATTAAATAGAGCACATCTCCACATTGCTGCTCATTTGCGGACTTTCTTCCCCAGTCCCTCCGGGATCAGAGACCTTGTGTAAAACTCACGGGGGGTTATATTTTCCACCAACGAACCAATGAATATATTCACCATTTGTTTCCACGAGATGCACAAATCTCAGAGATGTTGTTGTCATTTAAACCCAAAACCAATCAATCGAAATAATTTATTAAAGCATTATAATTATTATGATAACCCTATTAATATTATTATTATTATTATTGCTTCCAAATTGCTTCCAACTTTTTTCTGTCATGCATCATTCGTAGAAATATTAGATGAGAAGCATTCATTACATTAATTTAGTAGGACTCACAAATTGCATAAACGAATGAATCGCATATTGCAGTGGACTTTGGAAATGTGGAGGCCCACTAAAATGTTATATTGACTGATGTAGATAACATTGCGTTAATGTGAAATAGGCCTTTGATTGAACGCTCAGTCTCAAGGACAGCTAGATTCGATTGATTTCACCCTAAACCAGTGTGAATCAATTTAATTCAATGTTCTGTTTCCAGATAGCCGTCATGCATACCAAAGAGACCAAACGCCACAATGTATTTAGATCTGGCCTTTTTATGTTATTTTACTTTTAAATTAATCTAATTTCCACAACGTCTTAAGATAGAGGTTTTGTATTTGTAACATCTGAGTGTCAAACACAAAAGTTACTTTCACTTTGTTTGCCAAAGTTATTTATCGGTAACATAATGCAATGATCCTAGATTTTGTGACCTGATATACAGCAATACAGGCTTTGTGGACTTTTCCGTTCAGCAACGTTTGTTTGTTCCATATTACTTGCTATATATACTGTTATTAAACTGAAATGAAATATTCTCTGCTCATCTGTCACTTATTTTCTCAGATGTGGGAGTTTTTGTTAATATCCTATGACAACAGGTACATTGTGCAGTTCCTTGTGAAACAGTAGAGAAAAATGACAAGGTAGCAAAAACACCACGATGCAAGCTTGAATAATGTAGCTTGATGCTTTATATTATGTATTCTGTAAGGCAGACCGATGAAATGAGGAACATTGCATGCTTTAGTGAATGGTAAAGTGGAATATGTTGTTGTCTGAATGGAGAAACAGTGTGATGCGTCAGTTATAGAAGGGAACCGGATCAGAATGTTCCAGGGACTGGTCGTTCCACCCTTAACCTGATGTGGCCAGCCTTAACCTCTACGGATGTGGTCCAGAAACCGGTCGGCCCACCCTTAACCTGATGTGGCCAGCCTGTCTCGGACAGGTAGACATGCAGGGAGACATGATGTCACATTGTGTATTTGTTCTGTAGGCAGGCAGGGCAGCGCAGAGGCCAGGTTGTGTTACAGGCCTGAGGCTGGTGCCCAGGGTGGTAGAAAGCAGCACTCTTGGCAGTAGAGGAATGTATACATGGCACACAGAGAGAACGTGTGGAGGACCCAACACTACAGCAGAAAAAATGCAAACCAGCCATATTGAGCAACCACACACACACAAAGACACGCACACACACACAAACATACACAAACACACACAGTATATCACACACATGCACGCACATGCACAGGTGTGCGCTCTCACACACACACACACACACACACACACACACACACACACACACACACACACACACACACACACACACACACACACACACACACACACACACACACACACACACACACATCTATATACACGGCAAATACGGCAATGCACCAACAGCATCACTTTGTTCCCTAGATTAAATTTGAAGGGCATTTTGACAGCTGAAAAGGTGCCTCTATGTTTATGTATCGCTGTCTCAATACTTCAGTACTGTTAACGTTCAGCCAAGCCAGCAGCAAAAAGCCTTTGAGAAGTGAGGTACATAGGTTTGTGACAGTCAAATGGATTCAAATACCAGATTTTATTGGGGAAAAAACAACCCAAGAAACACTTTTACAATGTGAGTGAACCACTGTGTGTGTCCTACTCCATCCCCATGACCCCTGCTAGAGGAACAGGTGTGTTTGGTAATGAAGCCCATCAGGGCTTAAGAGGCTGAACAGACACATCATATACCCCAGCAATGATAGAAGGGTTAGTGATGACACCAGCCTCTGAATAACAGCTAGGAGAGCACAATGGCTTCACAAAATGTCTATAGTAGGCTACAATGAGCAACATATCTCTCTCGGCTTTTCGCTATGATTTTCAGAAGAGGCTGTGAATGACTAATACCTCCACCTAACCCAAATAATAACTGTTTATGTGGCTTGTGCCTGCTTTCCACACCCACAGCTGGATGCTGAATGCTGAGACTGCCTCTTCCCTCTCCTAGGGCAGGTATTAGATCAAGAAACGTTGATGACACAACTAATTAACTTACTTTGAGCCAGTTTGCTACAGCAGGAAAATAATCGTGCCGCAACAGGAAATGTGAATTATTATGTGGATTATAATTAATTGACATTTTTGTAGTGGTTGATACATTTTTCATTAGGGAAAATCACGTCTGAAATTTCATTATATGATAACATTTTTCTCAAACTTGTTGCGTTAGTGGTCAACTCGGCAGTTGTTTGGAAAGTAGTGAAATTACAAACTTCAGAAGCCTTTTTAAACCTAAAATACACTACATGTTTTAAATGTCCTGCATTGCAGGAAAGTTCTGCTGCAACAGGGTGATCAAATTAAGATCCTACATCTGCACGGACTCCAGAGTAGGTGTCACAATTTTCATTACTTTTTCAATACCATGAGCTTGTTAGGCTACTAGTTACGTTATTACTACCAAAAGTGACTTGTTTCACTTTTCTAAGCAGTAGTGAGCAGAAAATGGCACCCCCAAAAGTGTAATATAACTTTGCAATACTGTCTAACATTTGGTTGACATTGTTCGCTACTTTCCTATTTTGCCTATGTGCACAGTCTGCACTATGCAAAATAGTATGTTGGTTACACTGTAAATAAAGATGGACTATATGTAGTATATTTCCATTGGCATGTTCAGAGGGTGGTTCGTGTTCTGGCCACAAGCGTGATTCCTACTCCTTTTATTTCAGGGGAAAGCGTCCCTAGTCTCACTTACTGTAATTGTTTTATTATAAAAACCATGCGTCCTTTGGTTCTGTAGCTTGGGGTAGACACAGTGCATAGAGAGAGGGGGCTCCAGCTAGCGATTACACTCCTGACTATTGAAAAGTTATTAACGTGTCAGTTTTCTGGCAAAGCTATTAAAAGCTTCCCTTCGACCACAGGCCCACCTGCCTTGAATAAGGCTCCGTATTTATTGAGTGTGGCATTTTAATAAAATAGAAAAAATATATATATACATCAAGAAAAGAAAAGAAACACCTACCACACCATGGTATCACATTTTTTTTGTAAAATAGGATAATTTTGATGCTTTAATAACAAATGTTTGTTCTGTTTTTATAAGATGTAACATTAGCCCAAAGTCATGTAGAAACAAGTTATTACATCTTTGAATATCATGTAGAAACAAGTTATTACATCTTTGAATATGATCGCTGTAAGTGCACTTAAAAACTCAAACACTGTAATTATTGTATGAAAGTGTCATTATGTATATTTGAGAAAAAATAATCATAATTGAAAGTAATGGATGATAAGTGTTTTTGAGTTGTAATATAATATATCTCATGCTGAGGAAACAGTTGTAAGCCATCATAAGGTGTCGGGAGTAATGCAGAGCCTGTCAGTATGTTTCAGTTAGCAAGACTTCAGTTTGATAGGAAAGTACCGCTATATGGATTCTATTAGGGCTATCATAAAGCTTTGGACTATACAGCATTAATGTAAATGTGAATTGCTTTATTAACGGGAGAGAAGCAGAGAGACCAATGATCGTAATAATTTGTACACTTGTTTGTCAGTTTGAATTATTTCAATGTTTGAGGATGCCTGACATTATCTATATTCACTGTTCTCTAGGGTTTGTTAAAATGCTAGTATCATATAAGTATTTTGTCTGAAAATGATATAATGAAATACAGAGGTTTTATATCACATTAATATTATGTTTATTTTTCATTTGACTGGTATAAGCAAATGTATGTGATCAAAAAGTAATCTGCGTCTTTTTGTCAAAGTATGTTCCCTGAACCAACAAATATTAATTCCCTGACATTCAGTATAAGGGTAAATGTATGAAATAAACTGGCTGCATGGTGGAAATGTTGACAAATTTGCTGATTTATTAAAACGTGAAACCCTTATTTCGTAGTCGGCCAGTGCACCCCAGCACGCACTCGAGCTGTGGTCTAAATCACTGTGGTCTGTAGCATATAGACATAAGGTTCCCGCTATAATGGAACAGGGGGAAACTCATCCATTTTAATGAGGTACACTTTATGAAAATATGGCGAACGAGATATGAAAAATGATCAGAAAAAAATATATTTTAGTAAAGCGGCTGCATGTGATTCATAATATTGGATATTAGAAGAGGGGAGAGATGACCCCGCCCTCAACCCCCCTGCCCTCAACCCCCTCCTCCTCTTCCGGACAAAATAGGGGAATAAGAAGGCAACTCACAAGTTTCTTGGAATATCGCTGTCTGATGGTACAACCTCTTAATAGCTTATGTTTTATTAATTCGGATTCTATGGTATTAGCACATACTAAATTATAGTTTGTGACTAATCTGGAAGGAAGTCAGCCCAGTGTAATAGCCCGATACATTGTCCTCATGACACAAGGGGGAGTGCCAGTTGTCATAGTCAATGACCTTGACATGCACCCATTGTACCCACTATGTTTTGCTGTATTCAACCATCACTTGAAGAGTCATCTATTTGTGAATGTTAAGTTAAAAAGACAACACAAGGATATGAATGAGACACCATGCAGGCCACAGCCTTAGTGTAGTGACTGTGTCAGCCATGTTGACTGTAGCCCTTGGCTAGGCTGGTGGCGGAGGCCTTTGATGGCTGTTAATACAGCGTGGAGAGATGCTAATAATTGACAGCATTGTTCAGTGATGCTAGCGGATGTAAAGTGGACAGAGGAACAGGAAGAGGAGTGGATCTTACAGATCTTATTTAATTTAACATAAAAGAACTGTTCCAAAGCAGTCTATTTGAGCATCATGTAACATCGACTACCACATCCCTCCTCTCTCTAATGTGGGACTGCACTGTATGTTCCAGATAGTTCTATTTTAGCTTGCTGAAGCCAAAGCGAGAGGACACAGTGAAGCTCAGCAATGTTTGATGAACACAATCTCCCTCCAGAGTGTCTGTTTTGGGTTGAGGCTCCACTCTGCTCTGCTCCCTCTATCTGGTCCGCTGTTTTTGCATCACAGGCATCTAGACTGGCCCGTGCTCTGCAGAGGTGAAAACAGCCCTGCCCAGGCAGGCAGGAAGTAAACACAAGTAATACTCCCTGAACACATTTGACATTCATTACATTGCCCAGATGAACGAATTACAGAGTGTACCAGGGAGTTGAGTTTGGTCTGTATGCCTTGATGCCTACATACATGCACAGTGTTATACCTGACAGTGTCGTCGGTTACTCTCATGTCACTCATTCATGTGATTTTTTTGTGTGCTGTTTATGTATGGATGACTGTGTAATGTGTAGTGACGTGTGTCGTTTCAACCTGGATATTTTAAAATCTCTTCATCATTCATGTCATTTGTGTTCTGTGTTCTTGCTGAACTGTTGAATCTATTGATTGTAATGGGGATTTTGTAATTACTAACCTACAATATAAATGTTCCTCAGACTGTTGCGATTTTGTGTGTGTGTGTATATGTGTGTGTATGTGTGTGTGTGTGTGTGTGTGTGTGTGTGTGTGTGCGTGCATGTGTGTGTGGTGAGAGTGAGACGGTGTGTGTTCAACAGACTGTGACTAGTGTTTTGAATCAGGCGTAGTGGGGTCTTCCCCTCACCATGGTAACCATATGGTGTGCCCCACCATAGTCATCCTGTGGTGCTGATTGGATGACGCATGACCCACAGTATTCACTGACGCTTGTTTGTTCCACCCTGCATGTTGTGTGGTGTTGTCAGTCATGATTTTTCTGAGGATAGGCGGCTGGGGTATAACATCAAAACCCATTCCCACCCCGCCCCCAGGTCTGCTCAACTTTGTTACCCCTTCCCCTGTCCCTGTATGGGGTGATGGGCCTATAGCTCTGACCTGTCCCTACCCCTGTGTATTCAGACAGACACCCCCCAGATATGTGAGTGTCTTCTGGGTGAGGAGTGAGCCCTTGCCGTGCCTATTTGGAGCAGAGCACCAGATTTTTATGTGCTTCTGAAATTAGTTTCACATGAGTGGAGGGCAGACTGCGTCAGCAGATTTTCTGATCAAATTAAACAGAGAAGAAGGGGAAAAAGAGCCAGTGGTTGTACTGATCTTTAATTTAATAAACAGGACCAAGGAGGAGACTGAAAAATCATCAGTGCCCTCTTTCTCTGGTCTCTGCTCCTTGGCCAGACTGGGTTTAACCGTTCTAGTGCAGTGGTAGAACAGAGTATGCTCCTCCGTCACATGCTGATCAGAAGCATCAGTGGAACATCTGCTGGTTTTCCCCTGATGGGGCACCGCACCGCCACACATCTGGTCCTGTTACACTAATGCTAGGGGTACAAGGTGGAACAGGTAACGTTCTGTGTAGCAGCAATGGTCCATAAGCATCACTGTTCATCTTGTCAGAAGACTGCACAATATTCATTCTACAAACATTAGAAATTAAGAACAATTAAGTGAAAATTACTGAATATTATGTGAAATGTTGATTAAACTGAATGCGGTATTGTTTATGAAATCAGTTTCACTGTCAGAAATTACATCTTATTTAGAAGAGGGGGCACAGTCAGAGTGGGGGATGTGAGGTGGGAAGTTTTCTGCTAGTATAGTTTGGGTTTGACTCTAGGTCAATCCCAGATTTTCATTTTCCACACAGCCCCTGTCAGACACCTTCCTACGTTAGGATCTGCTCCTGCAGAACTTGTAGGGGGCCTGGAGCTGATGCCAACGGCCCCCCCCAATCTGCAGATGAAAGTTTATGAAGATTTGCAGAAATGCATCCCATATGTGACTGGCTTAGCAGTCTGGTCTTGATCTTGGGATTCCTCCTTTAGTGATATGATCAGTTGGGTGAATTATCCCACTTCATCAAATTCAGGGAGCACACCCGACATGCGCTGCACAGAGGGGAGGAGCGAAGGAGGGGCGCTTTGCGGGCGTCGGCACATTAAAGCTCCATCCTCCACGGCCCTGACAGAGGCCCAGATAACACTGTCTGCTGTGAGGTATTATCGGTCCAGCTGGGCCTCAGACGCTCAGCAGTCACTATCAGAGTGGTCCACTGGTCTATGGCCTGGATAGTGCACATGTATGGGATAAGCCTCAAGAGGATTGTATATGGCTCCCCTCTAGTCATACTATGTCATTGTGTTTGAACACACATGGGCCCACAGAGGATTCATCCCTCACCTTAATGCAGCCTACTGTCCTCAGAATGAGCGGCTGTGTGTGTCAGATCCTGCCTGGGAAAAAATGACACACAGACCCCAGGGAATCATGTGGTATGTGGGGGAGATGGAATAACGACTGCCATTAATCATACTCAGAGTATTAAACAGTCCCCCACTGGTATGTAAACAACTAATGCCTCACATGCTTGGCAGCCTCGTACGTGTGGTATTTGTCCTTACCGATAATTTTGTTCTCAAATGCAGCCATTCTGGTTGTATGGGCCAGGAGGCTGTTAGGGAGGTCCTTAGGGTGCTTTTACAGATCCATATTCAGATAGGGCTCTTCACATGATAATGGTATGTTAACATAAAGCCTCTGGAAGCATGAAACTACAGGTTGTCAAAGTTGCATACTGATACTATAGTGTTTGTTGTTTCATACCTCAAACTGGAATGATGCACATGAGGAACAAACTGAGAAGATATACTTGAAGTGATGTGGAGAAAGTGTGAACCAGTGGAGGCTGCTGAGGAGGACGGCTCAGCAGTGGCTGGAATGGAGTCAATGGAATGGTATCAACCACATGGAAACCATGTTTGATACCCATTCCATTGACTCCCGTTCCAGCCTTATTATGAGCCAGTCCTCCCATCAGCAGCCTCCACTGGTGTGAACCTCTCCTTAGAGAATGAGAAAGAACCAAGCAGTGAAAACCTGCAACACCTCACAGGCATTGTAACAAACTCCAACCACGTCTTACTGATAATGTGGTGCAAATAGGTTGCAGGCAGCAATTTAGATGGCAATGTATTCTGAATAAATTACACTAATGTCCAGCAATTTGTTTCTCTTCTCCCGTGGAAAAAGCCAGATGTTGAATTGTTATGCCCTGTTTTTGGCATCGCTACATTGCTTTTACGATGTGTTGCCCTTGCTTAAAAGTTTGGTAAAGATTTACATTATCTATTTACTATATCATCAAGCATATACATCTATAAGCACATCATGAAACACAACATTATAGCTGTATAGAGTATTATTATATGGCTGTTTAGTCTTGTCAAAGCCTTGTATTTTAGATACGGAGAGCCAGTCCTAGTGCATTCTGGGTAGGTCCATTATAAACACTGTAGGGTATTGGGAGAACAGTGCTTGCCAAAAAAACAGAGAAGCAGTGCTCTGAATTTTCTTGAGCTGCGATTCACTTTCAAGGACATCTAATGGGACGCCAAATGCCTTCAATTTGAAAATAGTACACATGGCTCTTTTAGCCCTCCCAACTTGATATGGATATTTTCAGCACTGTTGTCTCTAAACCAAGCTACCTCTGTCCCTTCACCAACCCCGCTCTTATTACCACTGTTTCATTATCGCACCCTAAATGAAAATCAATTATATATAGGAAACCGCTACCTGATGCTTGTTTAGCTCAACACCATCCACTCTATACAATATATCTACATAGATGAAATATTTGAATTTGCGTGGATATATGATTATGCTAATGTTGTGGGGTAGTTCATCTGTGCACATTGTATTCCCACAGTGTTGTTGTGGATGTGTATCAATTCAGCAGGTCTAGTTAGGTCCACTTAAACGTCTTAAGTGGCCACATACACTGACAGCAATGTTTTCATAAAGAGGAGATCACAACCTTCCGATTCCTTAAATTGTTTATAATCTTGTTAGAAAAGATAACCCCAATTTTCCAAACCTAAAGGAATGAAAATAAATGCAGAATACTAAATTGAACTTAAGTTTGTTTAAATTAGCTGGGAAATCAGGTGAATATGACTTAAACAGGAGTACCTTAAAGTGGTTGACAGTTTCAAAGCTAAGCACACAAAGATGGAATGCCTGTTTATTAGTAAATAGGTTTAGGCCGAATCAGGATCTTTGAATATTTGAATGAAGTGCTCTGATAGTTGTGAAAAGGCTATAATGTCATAATGATGTTATGGGAAGATTTTATAGTCAGCGTATAACAGCGTAGTCACACTGCCTGTTACTATCAGGCCCTCCACTTGAGAAGTCCATCTGGAGAAACCAACATTTGTATTATAACCATGTTTGGGTGCATCGCAATACATCACTGGGGCCGAGCTTCCTGCCATCCAGGACCTCTATATCAGGCGGTGTGAAAGGAAGGCCTGTAAAATTGCCATAGACTGTTCTCTCTGCTTCTGCACAGGAAGCAGTACCAGTGCATCAAGTCTGACACCAACAGGCTCCTGAACAGTTTCTATCCCCAAGCCATAAGTCTGCTAAATAGCTAGCTAAATAGCTAACTAAATGGCTACATGGACCTATCTGAGTTGACCCCTTGTATTTATGATTTTTTTGGACTCCTATGCACACTCACAGGACTCTACACTCTCATGCATACTGACACTCCAACACACATATAACATGCACACACATTTATACTGACTCTACACACCCACTCACTTACAATCATCATTTATGCTGCTGCTACTCTGTTTATCATATATCCTTACCCCTATACATATCTACCTCCATCACTCCAGTATCCCTGCACATTGTAAATATGGTAGTGGAACTGACTGACCCTGTATATAGTATGCTGACTTACTTTATCGTGTTCTTCTTATTTCTTATTTATATTTCGTGTGTTTTTGTTCTACCTCGTGTTATTTGTAGTATTACCTTGTTACTGATTACTACATTGTTGGGTTTAGAGCTTGCAAGAAAGGCAATTCACTTTACTTGTGCACGTGACATTAAAACTTGAAACTTGAAACTATGAAAATAAATAATTATGCATCATTATTTCTATTCTTGTTGAACGCTAGCCCATCTAATGCTCTTCATGTTCTAATGCGTTTTATATTGGGGGAAAAATCATTGCAAGAAAGAAATTGTACAATTTAATAGACCAATCAAAACTATTTTTATTGAATTTTGTGGTGTCCCTTTGTATCAAAAAAGGCTGTGTGTGTGTGTATGACAACAGGCTGCAGAAGCTGAACTTTACTGCTCTCAGGTTGTGTTTTCTCTTACAGTCAGTCACAGTGTGTAGGAGCATGTGAGGAGGAGTGAAGAACGCAGGGGGAGAGGAGAGTTGTCTTTCTGTTCCTCTACCCCCTCTACTGCATATGACTACCATATGGGAAGCACTTGTATAGGAAAATTAGGTACAAATCAGTTACCTGACAGCACTACTTCTAGCCAGACAGAGCTGGTCAAGCTGTGTATCTGCTGGACTGGGCAGCCCTTCTGCTATGGTCATCTCCCAGGTATCCTGCAGGTTTTACTGTATCTGACTCCACTACTATGATAGTAATACCATAGTCGTCTATGTCACCTATCTGCTGTTTTCAGTCACACCATGACTATTGGAGATTCATTTGGAAGCGTCAGACACTGAGGGGACATGTGGAGGTTCAGATCTTCCTGGAGACTGATACACCTGTTTGTCTGGATCTTAGAGTTAGAGATACACAACTCACCAGACTATAGAATTATAGCCATTGATTTTGTCCTAAACAAAGCTACATTTATGTTTACTGTGAATCATGTTTTAGTCATTGTTCATGGGAGAGTAAGACTCATTCTGCATGAATGTGTGCATGAGAGACAGTGAACATGTGTCCACATCGGCCCTGTCTGTCTTTGTCTCTGTGCTGCTCTTTGCTCTGAATTATGGGTAGACGATCAGGGTGCTCAAGACTGAGGTCTCGCCCCCACACTCCCTGGCTCCAGCACAAGTACTCTTCTATAGCATTTGGGGTTTGAGAAGCGTTCGGTCTCAATGTTTCCCTTATGGATTGAACTGTGAAAAGTTAGCGGTGGAACATCGGTATGAAGTTCAGAGTTATAGATTTGGCTCAGTGCTCCTCTTACACTCTGTGCTGCACAGCTTTTTTATTTGTCTCCCAAGGCCATTAAAAAGGCATATTTTATCTTACTTTATTTCGAAATGTTTGAGGACTTCCCCCTGAGAAGTCATCTTGTTTTCTGGGGGTTCTGGTATGACAACATATACGCAGTATCGTGAAATCCATTGCAGTTCCCATATCATTATTTTTCTCAAAACTGTATATTGCATATAGCTTGAATACATTGACTCAGTGTGTGTCTGAGGCAGAGATGAGAGAAAGCAAAGTGGTGGTGGTGAAACGGGCCTCAAGTGGGAGTCCAGCATAGTAAAACAGAATAGACTCTCCCTTCACCAGGGTGAAGCCACATTCCCTGGTCTGAAGTCTCTGTGATGAAAGTGGTGTGTGATCTCCCAGGTCATCCTACGACCCTGCCAATGTTTTCATAAGAGGAGGCTGGGTCCTGGGTGTTTTATCTGCCTGGTCTGGATGGAGCTGGACAGGGGGTGGGGAGGGGCCGGACCCTAACCCCCTTTGTTTGGTTTCCGGGACGGGCAGGATTCTCGCAGCAAGGTGCTCGCTGTCATCGCTTTGACCCCTGACCTAGGGCCACTGGCAATCCCCAGGACTCCAGAGAAGAGGGCCGCAGGGGCTCCCTGGGACAATCACACAGAGGTCAGAGGGCAGGGATGCTGGCCATGTGCACATGTGTCAGGGAAGTGGACCACGCTCTCTCTTCTTCATTCAGCAGTATATCTGGTCTCTAGATTTGTTCTCAGTTATTTACCCTTTAGAGTTTTGTCTGAGGTTTAATTTTAATTCTGAGCCAATGTGTAATGGATATCTCTACTGAATGACAGGGTAATAGCCTGATCCAGGTGTGGTGAAGCCAGCTTCATGTAGATCTGCAGCCTGCTCTCAACCTCCCAAATCAACAGTCTCTGCCTCATTTCATAGTGTCTGATTACTATGAGACTTCTGTGTGTTAGCTAGAGTAGTGCTGAGTTTCCCCAGACAGGACAGGCGTTCGTCTTAAATAAAGCTATAATTATCAGTGAAGGGGTATGTAGTGGACTTGTCAACAGCAAATAGTCTGCTTGGATCACGTCTGTGCCGAGAGTGTGTTACATGTAACTTATACATTGCCAATCCTGCTGGCCCTCGTTTTGTACAAGGAAGGGAGAGGTTAAACACACACATCGCAACACAAACCAGGTTTCCATCCAACCTTTTTAATGCCAGTAAAGTACGTGGGATAAAAAATGTAATGACAGGCCTGATGGAAACAGCAAATTTGTCGGTAAACGTTCCAAATGTCGACAATACGAAATATGCTACACAAGGTGGGATCTTTTTGAGTCAGTAAAATGTATTATGCGAAAAATGGCATTGGAAACTTTGAGTCGTGCGTTGATATGTTGTGTGGTCCTCCCCACTACTACTCGGGAAAAGCATGCAGTTTATTAAGCTACAGATGAAGTAAGTTATGAATTCACAGGGTGGTGAAAGTGATTGGTGATGATCTTGATGCTCCTTTCAATAAATATCGAGGGGTCTTCTTCTGGTGACATAATGATTGATGCTTGGCTGCCGTTTGACAAATAAAAATAATGCTATTTTGTCCTCATCATGTAGGTAGCCTACCCACACTGTATCTATGAGCTATATAACACAACATGTTTTGTGACAAAACGATCAGTAGAGTTGGAAAATGTGATAGAAACCCATTTAACTTGTATTTTTATTCTACATGTCAACACACACAGCCTTTTATCCGCAGCAAGTCAATTTGATGGAAACACATCTCTGGTGGGAAAATGTGCATATTGTTTTTATGCAGATTTTAGAATATTCACATGAAAATCTGTCCCCAATTGGATGGAAACCTAGCTACAGACCCTAAGCCTATCACTCAATGGTTGTTGGACAGTGTCCAAGGGTGTTTTACGCTGTTTACTCATACTCTCTCCTCTCAAGCCTGTACCCTCATTGTCACACACATTTGCACGCACACGCAATGTACACACATTCACACAGACACACACACCACACACACACAGATTCCTTCCTCTTTCCCAAGCTTGCAAGCGGATCTCAGAGATCCAGGTCAGCCACCTGCCTCCAGGCTGGCACATAGTCCAGTCTATGGACTACCTTTTCCTTCCTATAACTACCACCTCCAAATCAAATGGAAATATTATGATTGGACAGAGGTCAGTGTCACCCCTGCCCCCTCCATCTCCTCCCTTGCCCCCTCCAGGCACACCATTGTAATTCAATTAAATATTTTCTTAAAGAGGATGGAGCAGGAAGAGGCTGGCTGGTCAGACACAGGTCAACACAGGCCTTCCAGCATATACTGCAGACAAAAGCTCTCAGTGCTATGGGACACAGAGCCATACTGACATATGGATTTACTGATGCCCTCAGCACCAAGGGGAGGTGCTCATTCACTCCACTATCATTAAATGTGTGGAGTACCTCTATGACTATGCAGCCTACAAAACGTAATGTAGTACCTTGCACAACATGTAAAAGGAAGAATTCAGATACTTTTTGCCCTTTATTTGAGTCCTCACAAGCTCCCAAACGACCCATCTAAAATACTGTACATCTTTTACTTTGCGTGAATGTTTTGTTTCAGTGGGAAAGTAATAGTGTGTTATTTTATCTCAGAAAAGGTGTCATGTGTGTGAAGTGTCTGTGATTTCAGTCTGATGTTTGAAATTACCCCTTTAAAGTTTCTCGCTCTCGTGTTCTGTGTAATGTGGCCTCTCTCACGGTTAATGGCAACACAGAGAGCAATCACATGTTATATAATAGCCCTGTGTTGTAGACTGTACAGTCACAGAGGAAAAACATCACAAATTAAAAGTCGTCTGTCTTTAATTTGTCAAATCTGGACAGAAGAATCCATCTTTGTAGAATGTAAGCTAGAGCTCCATCTTTGATCCGGCTTGGAAACCCACTGTAGACTTACTGTATACAGATTGACTTACAGTGTACTGTAGACAGATTGACTTACAGTCTATAAAGAGAGGAAGAGAGTGCTGTGAAATAGGAGAATATATGCCTCCAATATTTGTATTCTATATTTGTCAGTGTATTAACTCAGTCTCATTGTCAATATGGGTTTGATATTCTGCAGAAAATCATCCATGTCCTATTTCTATGCCTCTCAGGTTGTCCTGGTTGTGTCAGTCATTTCCATATTGGATGATGACCATTACCAGAAGAATGATATATCATTTATTTGGAAAAAAAAAGAAGCAGCTGTAAAGGCTCTCGTTGGCGATCTCATTTTACATGGGTTTCCACATAAAACACTCTTGTGTGATGCCACAGAGGGGGTTCACTGTTTATTAAGGGTTTGAGATGGTGATTCTGGCCTAGACAGGAACTTTTTTTCTACAGTACAGCACACCACTGCTTACTTTGGTTTAACAAGCATGACACCACATCACATACTTTACAGTAAAACTACATGAATATACAGAGTGCTTGATTTCAGTGGACAAGCAGTAGGGAGAAATAAATAATCCATTTATCTGAGACCGTCTTCCATCCACAGAGTACACTCAGTGAAAGTGGCACAGAGACAAACTGGAGTCAAGGCAGCTTCTGTCTGCAACAGAGACAAAAAGCTGTATATTTCATAGATAATTTACTTCTTAATGAGGTGTTTGTGTTTTCTCCATGAAACCCCACTATAATGTTCATTTTGATGGCTGGCTAGACTGTGGCCAAAGGCCGTCCAAGTCTCCATTGATGGAAGAACTCCATAGACATGCACTGCCACTGCACTCACAGGTATTTCACAGGGGGTTAATATTGCACTGTGGCACCAAGCTCAGAAGAGGTAGACAGTGGGCCAGGAGGTCTGTGGGTAGAGAGTCCATCTTTAACTGTGAAGGCCGGCAGCCCATCCTCCAAAGTCGTTACAGTCTGTGGTCCTGTGGCTATCATACAAATGTCCGATTTTATTAGGCTCAATAGAGGAGATGGCTGCCATCAGAATACCACACCAACTATCTCTGCCTCAGTAAGACTACATTTGTAGTTTAGCTATGATTTTCCTGATCTTTCATAGAAATGAGGATTTGAATTGGAAGGTCTTCCCAGAAGCATTAAAACAATCTCCCCTCACATTTGCTTCTCCAATAAGCTGATTATCTCTCTGTGACACTGAATGTGAGGACATTACTATGTCATTACTACAGCGAGTAAGATAAAGACAAAGAGGTCTAGTGCAGTTTGATGAACAGGAAATGCCACAAATCTTTGTTGGTCTCGTACAATGTTGGATCAGACGTGTTTGAGTTGCAGCCTCTCCTAGGGCATCATTTGTTTTATCTGCTAACAGGGCCGGGTGGCGTGTTGTGTTGTGGAGCCGGAGCAGCTGGCATCCTCTCTGCCCAACAGAGCTGTCAGGTATTGCGAAAAAAAACTGACCTCTTGAGCAGAGGCCATCATGAGGGAGGAAACAGAGAGGGCCACTCATAGGCCTAATACCTAGGAATGTCCTGAAAGAGACTAGAAAGGAGCCCTTTCAAACAGCCCCCTAATCAGAGTCATGTTCTTCATTGAATTTGCGAGGACACTTGCATGGATGAAGATGTCCTTTGTTCACAGCTCATTTCTTTCCCAGGGTTGGGGATTGAGGAACACAAGAAGGAGGCTGTGGGGGTGGGGGGGCTTGATGTCTTCATCCATCTCTCCCTCTATAGACCCATACATACATCCAGACATTTATTTCACTCCTTGCTTCACTTGCCCGCTACCCAATTCAATGTAAATGCAATTTAACTTCAACAATAGTAATTTGATCTTATTTTTATTTACATTTACATAGTTGATTAGTGTGTGCATATGTGAGTGTGTGCGCTTGTGTCACAGGCTGGGCAAGTGAGCAATCAAACTGCCAGGATTTTTTATGAAATGTACTAATAATGTTTGATCACATTATCTAAAATAAGGACCCACAAAGACCTTCCAAGTGTTATATTTAGAATGTGAGGGCCTTGGAATGTAGCCACTGATTCGTTGAGGGAAGGTTAAGGCTTGGCAGATTGCGGCCTGATAGACTGGTTGAATGGTTGTCTCATGTGATACACTTGGGTCAGCCATCAGTTTGACCCCCTCTCTCATCTGGAGAAGACCTGACCTGGGAGGTCACTGATAGGGCACACGTAAGCAGTAAAATGAGTGAGTAGTTAGTGCATAAAGGGCAGCATTTGCACTGTAATTGTAGAGGTGTAGAACAGTTTAAAGTGTAGCCCATGTGGTCCAAACCTGTTAGATATTGCAGGTTGTGGAGGTCAGCCAGGTTGGCAACAAAGCCCTGTTCATCCTGCTTGGAAGGTCCAAATGATTTCAATCAGAGCTGTATGTGCTGTTTACTGACACTTGGGTCACAAGGCTCATGCTGGATCTTCATCGTATGGACCAGAGTCCTGAGTCCTCGTCCTCTCTCCCAATGGACAGACACGGATCCAAAGTCAGTGTTCTCTCTCTTTTCCTCAGTCTGGCTGGACACTACAGGAGGGCCTCCAAACAACAGATAACAGTGTTATAGTCCTTAAGGACCATACAACACTGAAACTAGATTTGTCCTCTTCCAGATTTGGAAATCCCCTAACATAATACAATGGTACTAAAATAAATTGAATGGTTCCAGAGGGGTTTTAGACAAGCACCACATCCCACAATAAAACTCCCCAATCTCAAGTGAATCTGAACAGACTTGGCTAACCTCTGACCCTTATGGTCTCTACCCTCATCCTCTCCTCTGAACACTAAAATACAACCAACATGACTAAACTGCACACAAACAATGTAAACCAATTAATTCGATTAACATAGAGCCATGCAGAAAAAAAAGGCAAGAATAATCAATTTGGCTTAGTATATTATGACATCCACTGAGTGAAAGGGAGCGGAAGGCCGGGCCTGGAGGGGGAGAGGAAGCGGAGTTTAGTGGTCTGCTAGCTGTGCCTGAGGCCGGCTATGGCTCAGCTATGAACAATGGAGGCCACAGACAGAGGCCCAGGCGGCAGAGCCCCGTTCCACAGCTACAGCCCAGCAGGGATGGCATGGTTGGGAAAGAGGCAAACATCACGTGACACCGTTACGTCCATATGGGTGAGTCTTCCCCATCTCTACTCTGTGAATATACAAACCTAATTCACTTGAATTTATGATATTACACGATATCTGGTAACATTTCATTTTAAAGGTGTCCTTGTTGCAGTGTAATTACACTGTAACAAGTGTTGTAGTTAACTGTAATAACTCATAGTTACAGTGTAATAACAACATGCCACTGGTAGTAATTGCGGTCTGTAATTACAGAAGTATAACAATGAATTCTTGTTGCCATGCTTGTTACAAATGGGCAGGTTTCCACTAAGTTCACCAACTTATACAGTACATTACAGTACATCACCCATTCTGACAACCCTGGCCCTCATTTTCAACAGCTTCTGGAAGTGCGACCCAAGTGGGAGAATAAATACACTAGTACACCCAGAGTACATGTAATATCTGCATAAGTACAATGTAATTACTAGGTGTTACACTTCATTTTAACTAGCCAAATCCTGTGTATCTTGAGGGGGTACTTACTTGTAATTATAGTGTACCGATAGCCAGTGGTGGAAAAAAGTACCCAATTGTACATACTTGAGTAAAAGTAAAGATACCTTAATAGAAAATGACTGAAGTAAAGGAAAGTCACCCAGTAAAATATTCCTTGGTTTTAAATATACTTAAGTATCAAAGTAAAGTATAAATAATTGTACATTCCTTATATTAACCAAACCAGACGGCACAAGTTTTACTTTTAATTTTTATTTGTGGATAGCCAGGGCACACTCCCTAAACTCAGATATAATTTACAAACAAACCATTTGTGATTAGTGAGTCCGCCAGATCAGAGGCAGTAGGAGTGACCAGGGATGTTCACTTGATAAGTGTGTGAATAGGACCATTTTCCTGTCCTGCTAAGCATTCTAAATATAATGAGTACTTTTGGGTGTCAGGGAAAATGTATGGAGTAAAAAGTACATTATTTTCTTTAGAACTGTAGTGGAGTTAAAGTAAAATTTGTCAAAAATATAAATATAAATGGAAAGAGAGTACAGATACAGTACAAAAAAATTTTTTTTTCCTTGAAGATGCACACTCAAACTTTTGTATAATTTCAGCCAGTAGTTTTGAAAGTGGTGCTCATGAGCCAAAAGTGGTCCCCATTTTTTGTGTACTACGTTATCAAATTGTGTGTTATGTCATCCATTTCGTATGATATGTTTGGCATCCTGCAAAAAAAACATATTTTTTTGTTGTTGTGCAATTTGTATGATATGTTAGGAATCCAATTCAAACTATATGTTACCGAATTTATTGTGCTTAAAGATCCTGGAGTGCATCTTTAAGTACTGGTACTTTAGTTTACACCACTGCCAATAGCATCCCAACACACCATTTTCAGCCTGCACAAACCACATTATATGTGTTAGCCAATTTAGAACCAATCATCTCATTGACACAACTCTGCAATAAAGAGCTCTGGAGTCTGATGTCCAGGCCCAGGTCAAACTTTAGTTTCAAATTAATGGAAGCTTCTGAGTGCAATGGCAAAAACGGGTTCACTAATGGTTCACATAAAAAAAACATTTAAATTGTTAAATCATTTAAAGTTGTATTTGACAATGGTTCAATTGTTTTAACCACCAATTAAACATTTTTAGAAACAAACAGTTATGGTAAATATTGTGAAATAGTCATTTCTGCTTACCAAATTGTAAGCTTGCACTTAAATGGTCATAAGACAAACTCAAAATTCTATAGCAATATAGAGTGGGAAAGCGTCCGTGTGTTTGAACAATTAATAGACACTGGACTAAATAAAACCTAATAAAAACATCTGTCTCGTCCAGTACCGGAGTCTACGCTGACCACTGCACCATAGCCAATGGAGCTACAGTAGTCCTTTATGCAAACAACCCATTGCCACACAGCTTTGAACTGGACTGTGTGTATACAGGCAGTTGCAATGGCGCGACGTTAGATCATTAGAACGCATTTGCCAAAAGCCACAAAATACATCTGAATGGATTTCTGCAAATATGTCAATACCATGAGAGTTCTCTTACATTTGGGAACTTTACAGTCCTATTGATCAAACAACCTGAAAATATAGGCTTTCTCCCCTCAATTATGCACATCAACAACAAGATCAACACCTAATGCTAACCAGAGCAAGATGAGCTAAAATATAACGAAGAAACATTAGATAAACCCTCTCAAACCTTTTCAGCTAATTGGCTGTCAAAAAATTGCACTGATAAACGATGGGGTATTGTAGCCTACAAGTCCTTCTGCTGCTTGCCTTCCTGGCTAAAGTTGGCTAGCTTGCTAGCTATACTTCGACACAAATGACAAACCTCACTCTGACCATTTTTACTCACCCTAGCAGAGCTGGTTAGCTAGACTGTTTACATGTTATCTAGAATGTTCGTGACTAAATTATTGTTTTGCCTATGTTTACTGACACGTCGGCCTTTCAGTGGGTGTTGTGTAAATTAATCAGCTATTCTGCGCTCTGGCACACTCAGACAAGAGTGCTCTGAAATCAGAGTAGATAGCCAGAGTGAATTTGCGAACACAAGAGATATGCTAACTGGATAACAGTCGTTCAAGTTCTTGCTAGCTAACCAAATGACAACTGCATCTCTAACTGTGTATAGTAGGGGTGTAACGATTCGTTTTAACAACGATTCGATTTGTATCACGATTCGTGGTTGTCGATACGATTCAAGGACGAAATTGGTTCATTTAGAACGATACGATCCGAAACGATTCAGTGACTTGAAATCGATTCAGTAACCTTTAGCCAAAAATTCAACCAGTGTGACTAAATATATACCTGGATACTGGACAGTACAGGTGAAGTTTCCTAGATTCCTGTTTCTTGTAAGGACTGCAATGGTGCCTTGATAATTTCTCAGCTCGTCGGCTTCTCCTCTGTCGTCCGCCATGCTATGTTTTGTTGTCTTTGCGCGCTTTGCGCTACTGCTGGCGCAGGCGATGACGTCACGGATGGCAGACTGAATCGAAGTAATGTTTGCAAAGCCTTTATCATTAAAAGTGCTAAGAAAAAACATCCATATAAAGTCTGACGTGCTTAAATCCAATGGGTTATTTCCTAGTATCGATACAATCGATTTATTACATTTTAAAACGATGTTAGATTGATATATGTTGTCCAAAAGGCCAACTCGCCGAGCACAGATCGATGTAGTTGGATCATAGGAATATAAATCGATACATCGATGTAGTAGATGGATCGTTACACCCCTAGTGTATAGCCACCGAAAAACAAAATGAGGGGAAAAAGTCAGTCACTCACCCACTCCTCCAATGACATGACATGACATCCTCCTAGCAGCTAGCTAGCTATCTAGTTAATGTTATGCTCTTTTTTTTTTTTAGCTTGTTACATAAATACATATGCTATTAGCCATGTCTGGAACTGACTTCTGATCATTGCCCTTGTCACAAAGTGTAGAGAGGAGTAGGCAGGAGGCAGTCACAAGTTTAGAACTACTGAATTTATTAAAGCACCTAGCTTAAAAGTTGGGACAAAACCCACAGTGCAAAAGATAAATACTCAGGAAATAGTAGGAGAGATTCCTCTCAGGAAAACAAGCAACATATACAATGACCGACAAAGACAAATGACAAGGAGTATGGGGATTGGAACTAGGCGGGTGTAATGATGACGAGACAAGTCCGGGGTTGATGAGTGAAGCAGTTTGCCAGCAGCAGGTTCGGCAGCAGCTAGAAGGCCGGTGACGCCTGAACGCCTGAGCTGGACAGGAGGGGGAGCCAAAGTGAAGGCTGGTGTGACAGTACCCCCCGCCCGACCTTTGGGGGACGACCCTGGAGACGCGGTGTGGGTCGTAGGGACGACGCCTGTGGGGAAATCCCGAATGAGAGAACGGGTCCAGCGTCCCGGTGCCAGAACCCAACACTGCTCTTCGGGACCGTACCCCTCCCAGTTGACCAGGTACTGGAGAGACCCTCCACGATGCCTTGAGTCCAACAGGCTGCGGACGGAGAGGTACTCCTGAGGAGAGATACATGAAATGAGGGTGAGATACGGTAATTGACGGGGAGCTGTAATCTGCACATCACCTCATTGATTCTCCTCAGACCTTGGAACGGCCCCCACAAACCGCGGGCTCAGCTTCCGGCAGGGCAGGTGGAGGAGGGCAGGTCCTTCTGAAAGCCAGACCCTGTCACCGGGGTGAAAGACCGGAGCCACACTGCGGTGACGATCGGCCTGCGCCTTCTGCCGGAGGACAACGCGCTGGAGACGGGTGTGCTCTGTGTTCCATATCTCCTCGGCGTGCCGGAACCAATCGTCCACCGTAGGAGTCTCGATCTGACTCCAGTAGCCCACTCCCCCGGCCGTTCTGACAGTAACTACAAAGGTACCTACCCAGTTCCTGATTTACCCTTTCCACCTGCCCATTAGATTGGGGACGGTACCTGGAGATGAGGCTGACCGACCCAGTCGTTCCATTAAGGCCTTCCGACACGGGAGGTGAACTGAGGACTACGGTCAGACACGATGTCCTCCGAGCTCCCGTAGTGCCGGAAGACATGAAAGAAGAGAGCCCCCATGGTCTGCATGGCCATAGGGGAGACCAGAAGGCAGAGGAATCAACTGACCAGGCTTTGGGAAAACTGGTCCACAACGACCAGAACGGTGGTGTGCCCCTCCCAGGGGGGAAGGTCTGTGACAAGTCCTCGGAGAGATGGTACCAGAGTTGTT